>NC_092236.1:51997434-52009934 GCF_036320965.1 Panulirus ornatus | reverse complement strand
AAAAGGGTATGCGAGATGAGAGAGGGGTGGAATGTTAGTCTTCAATACTTGCAAAGATTTTCTGAAATTCTAGGAAATTCCCGGGCCCCCTTTTGGCTCGCCAGGCCGGGGTACGATGGAACCCCTGCATCCCAATCCCTCTCATTAACCGTGAGGCTCATGCATGTGTTATGTACCTTTCCCTTCTTTCTTGATAGTAAAGTCTGAGTGCTTTCCTTATTCTGGACTGTTTTTACCGTCGAAAAATCGTTTAATATACTACAAGCGCAAAATGTATTACTGAAGGAACGAATCAGAAAACTGGAACTAGAAAAAAAAATGAACGCCACAAAGTACTATAAATCTACACACATTAAATCCAAACAAATCGATTTGTCTACACAATTTTTTTTTCCCCAGAATACTAAAAGCAGCTAGCCCGGTAGAAGCCTAGCCCCTCACCAAAATGCTGAACAAATCATTGCAGGGAGAGAAAGTTCCTAACGATATGGAAGCTAACTAACGTTACAGTAATTCTCAAAAAAGAATACAGGGTTCTAAGTCGAGTATCAGGGACAAATAATTAAGAGGCAAATTCGTTAAATATCTGGAAGAGACTAGATTAATAATCAACCATCGACATGGTTTCAGGAATACATAGTACAACGTTTCTCGACTATGACTGAAATCTTTAGTCCTATATGTGACAAATGGAACTCCCAAAATATCCTCTGATGTCATGGAGGTGGATTTCTTAAGAGCCTCCGTTAAGGCACAGCGTAGAATAGTGTTATATAAGATCAAAACTCACGGTGATGCGCGGTAACATCGGACTGGCCTTCCGCAGCGTCTTGGCTGATTTCAAGCGTCGGGTGGGAGTTCCCCAAGGTTCGGTCCTAAACAGGAACCCATACCCACCCTTCATGTACATCAATGATTCCCATTCTTTCTCAACCCAGCGCCCCCCCTTTCAAGACACGATGATGGCTGATGCCTCACCTCACTGAAATCTAAAGGAATTTTCCACAGCAAGAATGCAGTCTGTCGAAAACTCATATACAATTCCCTTAAAATGGACTATCAACCATTCAAACGCGCGAGCCATCCACCTCTCTTTAATCATTTGTGTCAGTTTTACATCATACAGAAAACTTTGAAAACAAAACTAAACCATAGGGTAACAGAAACACCTAAAGCCAATGTATGCTTTCTGGAAACAATGTTTCTTTACTCTCTCTCTCTCTCTCTCTCTCTCTCTCTCTCTCTCTCTCTCTCTCTCTCTCTCTCTCTATCTATCTATCTACACACACACACACACACATATATATATATATATATATATATATATATATATATATATATATATATATATATATATATATATATACTATTCGCCATTTCCCGCGTTAGCGAGGTAGCGTTAAGAACAGAGGACAGCCTTTGAGGGAAATCCTCCCTTGGCCCCCTCCTCTGTTCCTTCTCCTGGAAAATTAAAAACGAGAGGGGATGATTTCCAGCCCCCCGCTCCCTCCCCTTTTAGTCGCCCTCTACGACACGCAGGGAATACGTGGGAAGTATTCTTTCTCCCCTATCCCCAGGGATGATATATATATATATATATATATATATATATATATATATATATATATATATATATATATATATATATATATATAATCAAGCGTACTGAAATTATCTGAATGCCCCATAATATTACTAACCCCGTCAATTTCAAAAGTTCCCAGAGGCGGGGAAGGGAAGGTGGTATAACGAAGACTGGATACAGTGATCTACGTCAATGACAGGATACAGAAACAGGATTCTGCAGCAGAATAACAAAATTTGCCGACTACACAAAACTGGGAAACATAACTCAAAAGATGACTGCCTGAAGATTTTAAAGGAATTAGACAAAACTGGGAGAGTGGACAGAGATATGAAAGATGGTTGGCAATGTAAACAAACACTAAGTTAAGCCACGAATATAGATCACGATAACAAAATGCTTAGTAAACCTCTGCAAAAATTTGAAGGAAGAAGGACCTTGGAGTGATGATTGTAATTGATGGCCTAAGAATATGGTTAATAACACCCAGCAGCATGTAATAAAGCCAATAAGGTTAAGTTAGATTTCATTGCAAGAAATATACATAAAGCAAAGGATACGACACTCGCCCTTTACAACGCCCCGGCCAGACCTCATTTGGAGTACTACGCTGTTCATTTCCGCTCACCAAACCTGACTGGTGACGAAGAGGAACTTGAACAAATCTAAAGAAGAGCAACCAAACCCATTCCCTCACTCAGAAATAAACCTTATTGAGGAAAACACTCAAAGGCCTAAAATGAATCTCAAATAAAAAGAATAGGACATTCTCCAAGGAGATCTAATGGAAGTGTTCACAGGATTAAATCATTTCGACAACGTATGACTATTAAGAATTCAGTGACCAGGAATGATGGTTATGGAGTTAAGAGAATATAGATGATAGCAATATGAGCAAAGGTTTCTCTTGTTCGTATACAGTGGTGCAGGATTAGAATCAACTACCGCGCGATTCTGTACATGCAAAGACTAGAAATGCTTTCAAATCAAGGCCACACAAATATATCACTGACATCCGTTATCAGTTAAAAAAAAAAAAAATAAATGTTTACCACTCATCATGTATACGCTTCAAGGGAGAAAGGTTCAGGGGCCTTGGAGAGACAATCAGCAATGCCATCATTTATCATATCTTTCTCCTTTTTTTTTTTTCAGATTCCAACCACAAAGCAGATTCCGTCGAATTGGTAGAGAACTTTTCCAAGTCCACACGATCTTATAGGATTTCCATGACAGTACCTTCCCCCATCTCCTGCAAGGTGTTTCGTCTCATATTTACCCTGCCGGCAGTTGAGCCGGAGGGAGAGGTGGGTGGCGGGGGGGACATGCTCTCTGCTTTGCTATCCTGTTTCTACCGTTGTAACTCCAGCAAAAAAACGAATAACCTCGCTATGGATCAACCAGGTCTCCTGTTACTTGTCCTTCCCTTACACTCCCCACCAAACGAGTGCCTCTCCATCACGCTTGTGTCTCCCCAATAACACTAGTGTCTCCCCAATAACACTAGTGTCTCCCCATCACACCAGTGTCTCCCCGCTACACTAGTATCTCTCCACCACACCAGTGTCTTCCCCCTACACTAGTGTCTCCCCACCACACCAGTGCCTTCCCCTACACTAGTGTCTCCCCACCACACTAGTGCTTTCCCCTACACTAGTGTCTCCCCACCACACCAGAGTCTTCCCCTACACTAGTGTCTCCCCACCACACCAGTGTCTTCCCCCTACACTAGTGTCTCCCCACCACACTAGTGTCTCCCCACCACACCAGTGTCTTCCCCTACACTAGTGTCTCCCCACCATACTAGTGTCTTCCCCTATACTAGTGTCTCCCCACCACACTAATATCTTCCCGTTACATTAGTGTTGTCCCGCCACACGCCACTATTGCACAGGTCAAGCATGTATTGCACAAGTCACATTGGAATTGCACAGGTCACTCCGGTATTGCACGAATCTCTATAGTGTTGCACGAGTCCCTATAGTGTTGCATGGTTTACTCTAGTATGTCATGGGTCACGCCAGTGTTGCACGGGTTAAGCCAATGTTGCACGGGTCTCGCCAGTATTGCACGGGCTACGCCAGGATTGCAAGGGTCATGCCAGTATTGCACGAGTTAAACTAGTATGACACAGGTCTCGCCATTCTTGCACTGGTCACACCGGTACTGCATAGGTCAAGCTAGTATTGCACGGTTCCTGTTTTGTTTTTGTTTTTCTTAATGCTCCAGTCACGGACAAAAGTCCACATCAAGGCTGGGTATTAACTGAAGTAGAGACAGGTTCATGAGACGGAGAAGGAAGAGACAAGGGAAAGTATTTTCGAATTCTGGAGGAAGTGAAAAACCTGTCTTTTGAAACGTGCCAGGTCATAGTTTCTGGGAAAGACATGGGAGGATAGAGAGTTCCAACGCTTCGAGGTGTAAGGAAAGAAATAGTTATCAAAAGATTGAAGGATGTGGAAGAATACAATGTTAAATCTTCAGTGTATGAGTGCATTTGGTTATATATTTGTGGAAGAAAGGAAATCGTTCACAAAAAATAAAAGTGCAGGGGACAAGACAGAACCTTGAGGGACACCGTTATTGATGGAGAAAAGGGGAGAGGCTGATACATCAAACAACCTCTGAGAAAGATCGGCCAGAGAGGAAGCTAGATATGAGGGCGCAAAGTCAGGGAGAGAAAGCAAAAGACGGGAGCTTAGAGATGAGACCCTGATGCCACACCCTGTCAGAAGCCTTGGATATGTCAAAGGCAACTACATAAGATTTCACAAAAATCTTTCAGGGATGATGAGCAGACACTAGTAAAATAGAAAAAAATATCACCACTGAACCTCGCCTTCACGGAAGCCACAGTGAGTATCAGAGAGAAGACTGTGAGATTCAAGATGCCTGAGGATATGGGAGCTGAGGGGTGTTTCAAAGTACTAGGAAATGGTAGATGTCAAAGCAACAGGACGAAAGGTAGAGGGGTTAAAAAGGTCACCCTTTTTAGGAATGGGATGTACCAACGTCAAAGGGAAAAGTTCAGGTGTTTAAACAAAAACGAAAAAGACGAGCAAGCACAGATGCAATATCAGAGGCACACTCTTCAGCACACGGGTATGGATGTCATCAGGACCATAAACATTGTCTGTGTCCAGAGAGAGTAGCGCTTTTCGGACAGTCCGAAAAGAGATTACGGAGAAGTGCATAGGATTAGTAAGAGGAGCATCAGAGGTGAAGGAATGTTAGAGTCATCCAAGGTGGAGTTAGAGGAGAAACGGGAACCAAAGAGAGTTGCTTTGTTTACGGGAGAGACAGCTATAGTGCAGTCCGAACGGAAAAAAGAAGGAAAGGTAGAGCGACAGAAGTTGTAAGCGATGCTCTTAACTAAATACTAGAAAGACCTATCAGTAGAAGACGAAGAAAGTCTATCGCACTTCCTTGGAATGAGATCGCTTTGCATCAAGGACAAAGTACTTGCAATGACAACCGGCAGTGATAAATGCTAAATGGGAGTTAGATATGCCTGATCCCCTAGCCTCAGAACAGGAGCGGTTGAACCATGGATTGGAAGAAGAGGCCGTCTTGGAGGAAGAGGGAATAAATGCTTTTCATTTCCTCAAAAATAACTTTTGCTATGCGGCGGAGACAGAAGCATCACCACATAAAAGACGGTAATTTACCCAAGGAAAATCAGAAAAGAATTTTGTAAGCTATTCCAGTCAGCTTTGTTGAGGTGCTAAAATTTACGTTCGGAAGAGACCGCCGGAGGGGGAGGTGCCGTGAGAATAGACATGTTTATGAAAGTGTGATCAGATGAATCAAGTAAGGGTGAGCTTGGTGTAGTTACAGCGAGATGGATTAGATGTGAAAAACAGATCCAGAATATTAGGCGAGTGATCACAGCGGACAGAAAAATATGGTTAGGGTGGGAGATAATTTGCTCTAGATCATTGAGAATGGAGATCGTGAGGGTTTCAATCCTTTTACCATCCGTATAGGAGGAATTCAACCTTTCCCTATGGTGAACGTTGAAATCCTCTTAGCAAAAGATCTCAGCTTGCAGGTGAGAGGTTGTCACAGTTTCATTGCGGGAGTTTAGTTAGTCGAAGAAAGATATAGAATATGGAGAATTAAGGGAGCAGTAGGCGAAACAGGGGTATAATATGATAGTTGGGAGACAGACCTTGAGCCACATAACATCAAAGTTTGGAGACTCAAGGTCCTTGAGGCATGCAACAGGTGTGCTGATATTGGAATAAGCACCAACACCACCGTTGAACCGGAATCTTGAGTGGAGGTTATGGTTAGATATGAAAAAGGGGTTAGTGAGAACATCATTAGACTACTGGATCTCAGAGAGATAAGATATCAGGAGTGGTACTAGACAGAAGAGAGGTTACTAGAGAGACCATAAATGTTGGTATAGCAAATAAAAAAAGATGTCTATCATAGAGGGAAAGGTCGTTTGTAGAGGCAGGTAGTTCTGCAGTTCTGCTATCTGAGCCTTCCCACTCATTGGCAGTAGACTTAGACGGAAACCCAGAGATTCACTGCAACCCCCGATGCCGGGTGACTATGGGGGCCATAGGTCTGCTGGACTCTATCATGATTACATTTAAAAACGATTGCGCAGACAGGAGATGGCTAGAGTGCTTATATACAACAAGCTAGGTTTGTGTAGGTGTATGGTGCTTGTAAGACGATGGCAGGACTAGCCTGGTCGTCCCGTTTGGATGAGACTAAGACCAGCAATCCTAGTATGGAGAGGGTAAGATGGTTCCAAGCATCACTTTATCACGCCAAGGTTAGGGGACGGGATATTCCCTAAGTTACCTGGGGGTATTGGGAGTGGCTAATACACTACCACCTGAGCCAGCCCTCCCTCTCGCCTGGTAGCTGAGTCACACAATATAGCGTAGTCAGAGCAGTGTACCTCTACCCTGCGGGGGTCGTGGGAGGGGCTATTACTCTTCGTACTTGAGCCCTGCCTCTCACTGGCAGCCGAGACACTCTTCCATTCTTGAGCAATCTATGAGCCATGACACCGTGGTAATATGTTAGAAGCGCCATCGCATAACTACTGTTCTTAGTCACATGACACCGTGGTAATATGTTAGAAGCGCCATCGCATAACTACTGTTCTTAGTCATAACATGTGAATAAAGATCAACTCATAACAACCAGTATAAAATATTAACCATAGAGCGACTTTGACTACTGACCCAATGAGACGGTGAGAAATGACGCTTACCTTACCGAAGGGGACGCTTGGTGAAGCTTGGTACCCCACACACACACACACTCGGGGTCATGCAGCGGTGGCCAGCATCCACCACAACGGCATCTCGGGGTGGTACTGTTGTGGCTATACCCGAGTCACAGCAAGGCTATCCCTCCCTTTGGTCTAGCCACTTCTCTCTCTCTCTCTCTGTTCTCTGAAGCATAGTTTAGCTTCCAGTCATTCTGTTACATAAATTCTTGACGGAACGACAGTGGCGTCCTTAAGGACTCTGTCCAATCAAAGATCTCTCTCTCTCTCTCTCTCTCTCTCTCTCTCTCTCTCTCTCTCTCTCTCTCTCTCTCTCTCTCTCGTGAGTATATATATATATATATATATATATATATATATATATATATATATATATATATATATATATATATATATATATATTCACTCTTACGCTGATGACTACACCCTGCAGTCTTCATTACTTTCTCCACTGACTCTTGAACTCATTCCTTTCTTAATTTGGACCTATCCAGGATCTACGAGTGGGAAACTGTACTACTACAATAACTACCCAAGTTTCTTTCTAAATCACAACTGTTTCTAGGTATCAAATTTAAAAACATTAATCCGCCCGGTAAAATATAAACATGTTAGGCATAACCATGATCGTGTCTCTTTAAAGTCATCTGGTTCAAAATCAAACTACTCTCAATAACTCTGAGTATTATATATATAATTCCCTCCAATTTCTTCAACTATGGACGACTGTTTCATTACGTAGCTTCCTGTCAAAAGCATTGCTCTATTTACATCCATGAACTGAAATTCTCTATGCACAGTATCTATCAATCTCTCTCTCTATCTATCTGATGATCATTCCCTCCCTGAACTCCCACCAAGGGAGTGGCAAGGGCAAAAGACTCATCACGCATCGTGCAATTCTCCCTCGCATACACCTTTCCACGCAATCTTAACACCATATCTCTCCCTCCAGTATTCCACTTTGTTTGCCCACGTCTACCCCTTTAATTGTACCCTCATATACTCTCTTCTTTTAAGGTCTATCCGTCTTGCATTCATTCCACATGCCCAATCCACCTTAGATTATTACTTTTCTCCCACTCTACCATTCTACAATACCCTCCCTTTGCATTCCTTGCCTTACCACATCTCTCATATTTTCATCTCGTCATACCACATGCTCCTCCCAGAATAATCAATACCCAAAGCCTAGATTCTTGATCTTTGTGACTCATTCCGAGGCCACGATTGGGAGGACTATGCTGTCCCTTAATCCTCTCTTCACTCCCATACTTACACCACCTCTACTCTTCGTTATTCTATCAAGGAACCCAGTGACACTTCTACGCCTGTACTGCTCTCTCTCTCTCTCTCCCTTATCTCTCCCTTCATATCACCAAATTTACCCAAGATAACTCCCAAGTGCTTAGAATCTCTCCTCTTTCAGTCTTTTCCTCCCCATATCTACAACACTGTTCTGTACACTTTCTTCTTTCACTTTATATGGCTTATTCAATCTACACTTTCACTGTTTCAAACAACATTACTTTTACTTTTACTCGCATCTACCTTCAATCGCCAACGCTTACACACATCAAAACACACACACACACACACACAACCTTCTGCAACGCCTCTTCACTCTCACCAGACGACATAGTATCCACAAACAGGTTTGTCACTCTCCATCATACCTCACCGCCACACTCCATCTCTACACTCTTTTCCCCTAGTTTTGCTTTCATCTCTCTTACCACTCCATCACAAAGCCCTGCCACAACGCAAGACTGATTAGGCCACATCTGCAACGTTCCCGATGAAGCAGAGTCCCCCCTCCTTTTCCCCAATTTAATGATCTGAAACAAATCAATACCCACCACAAATTTCAGACCATCAGGTCTACATTTCGAACGCTACTTGATCTCTTTATTTCTGATGTCTTCCACTACATATACACTATTTTAATTTCTTACGGCCATCTGGACCAATCCTTTCTCCATTATTCTTTAACTGGACACACCCGTCCACTAAATCCTCCTCGAAACAATTATGCTGCATTGGAGAGATCAGCATCGTATCCTCCTCCCTTGTGATCTAATCAATCTACGGATCACGCCAATATTTCACGGGCCACGCCAATACTGCACGCTGGTATGTCCGATAACAAATCGCACTGATGATGATGATGATGATGGATAGAGGAGAGAGGGTTGAATAAACAGAGATGGAGATAGGAGAAGGAACGTCATGAAAGGGAAAGAAAGTACAAGATTCACCAGGTAAAGTTATTTAGATTTGGAAGAGTCTAGCCAGGCTCTTAGCCTTACTGGGAAGGGTCTCTTCTTCATCTTTCGATTAAAAGGTTGGACGGCTCCAACAGGTCCTTGTGTGACTGAAGAACACTCATCTCTCTCTCTCTCTCTCTCTCTCTCTCTCTCTCTCTCTCTCTCTCTCTCTCTCTCTCTCTCTCTCTTTGGATTATTCGTCTTTTGGGCTAGGTTGGAGGGCTCCAACATGTTCTTGTGTGACTGTTGAAGTAATCCTCATCTTTCATTTCTTGTTTCATTGATGTAAGGTTTGTTCATTTTTCAGTTGCGAGGTTGGAAGGCTCCATCAGGTTCTTGTGTAACTGATGATGGAGTAATAGGCCTCATCTTTTTATTGAATAAATTGTTTCTGGTTCTTTGTCGGTTATTTTCGTAGGATTCCTAGGGGTGGCCAATTGTGTTCCCCATCTGTTGCCCGGTGAGGGTATTTGATGTGAGCAGTGTGCCTTGTCTTGGTTCTAGCGTTTCCCATAGTTCAACTGTTCTTCTATGCAGTCTTAGATTTAAAGGAATTGTGTTGGTAATATTATGTATTTGTTCTGTCGTCAGAGTATATGGGGATCTCTGGTTTATGGTCGGTGGCAGACCTTAATGCTTCATATTGTACGTTTTGAAGAATTTCCTCTGCCTCTTGCTTATTGTATTGTGTCGGACTGGGAGGATATTCTAATATAGAAAGAACCATGGCTTTCAACAGATGTGTCTTGATCTTTGTGCTTAAAGGTATGAATTCATTTAGTTTTGAGAGGACAGCAATTACCTAGTTCCATTTTTTCCCAAACATTTTTCGTGTCGCCGAGAATGCCTTACGTAAGTCCAAGGATGGCGTTACCCTTCTTCTGAAATCCTATTACTCTTGTTTGCAATCTTCAGTTCCTTATTCGTTCTTTGGGCAACAGGAATTACGGTGAATTTGGGGATGTTTGTTTATGTCTACCACTTAGTTTTTAAATCACTTCCACTTGTCTTGTCGCTATTCTATCATGCATGGTCTTTGATTTTCCCTGGTATCATATTACTTATGTAATATCGTCCACATAGCCTATGTTGATGTTACCTGATGTTGTTGTGGGTATATATCTGATGCATGTGATGCTCAAAGTTGGAGAAAGTACACTTCCTCGTGGAACTCCATCAAGTTCATTTGTAGTCTTAAGAAACGAGTTGATGTGAATTTGGTATTTCAAGCATAGTGTCAGGGAGATGGAGTTGACTTGGTTTATGTCTGAATCCATTATGCCAAACATTGTCGAAGGTTTTGCTGACGTCCGCCAGCACTAGGTGACAGTTATCATGAACGAGTTTTAATGCTATTGTTTCTGTTGCTATTTGCCAGGGGTTTCCTCTTTTCTGCTTGTCGGATTATTATGGAAGTTTCCATTTAATTAAGTGTATTCTGAATCTTCTGTTCAGAATTCTTTCGACTATTTTTGCCGGAATTTCTAAAAGAGAGATAGTCTGTCGTAGACAGGGATGAAATGGTGACTTGCCTTCTTTGAGATGTCTTCAATGACTGCGTTTTTCAATTTACTTGGGAAGTATCCCGAAGCAAAGGAATCGTTGAATATATATTTTGTTTTTTTCATTGCTGATGATGGTAGATTTAGCTGGATGTTTCAGTTAATCTTGCTTTCTCCAGGAGGTGTGTTCTTTATTATTCTCATCAATTTTGCTGTGGTTATTTTTGAGGTAATCAGACTATCTCCTGTTAATCTGTGGATGTCAAGTGTCTGACATGGAGTGATACTGTCAGTCTTATTTGGTAAATCTGTTTTATCCCTTTCTTCGTTAGCTTTGTCAAAATCTCGGTTTCGTTCTTCAGAGATGTTAAAAACTTTTACTCGTTCTTAGTAAAGCTTCTCCTTTTCCCTATCTTCATATATCTTGTTTCCCCTCTTCGTCCAAAAGGTAAGTGGATTCGGTTTGACAGCTGCCATAGTAGAGTTTTAGCTTTTCTAGAACTGAGCTGGAGATGTGAAGAAATCACCTAGTTCTGTCAAGTCTATTTTCCCATGTTGTTCTGGCCGCATCCTTTGTTATATATATATATATATATATATATATATATATATATATATATATATATATATATATATATATATATATATATATTTATATATATCAGCTGTGTCTGTAGTAGTTTATATCGCTGATAAAAGATCGTAACTTCAGCCAAGCTGACGTTGCATTGTATTTTAAGAATGTATAAGTCTTTAACATTTATCAGAATACCTCAAGCAGATTATAGTTGCAACAGTGTGCGGATTTTGGGGGATGTGGTCACACGTCGGACTTTGATTATTATATTTGTTAATTTCGTTTACAGTTTATATGGATGGGCGACGCGTGACATTAGCGACGAATCCAGTCAAGTCGGGTGTGTGAGGCACAGTATCTCTGGTCATTGGGTACCTCGGGTGCTTGTACTACAACGGACCTTGGCGGGTCCGCCGCTCAGAGAGTGGCAACACCACTAAGGTATGATACAAATGGAAAAACAAAGCCAGGATTACTGTTACCAGGACATTATCATACCTGTCTATTTCTCTGACCTTTACGGTAAAGAAGTTGAGACGCTCCACCAATCATCGTGGTTTTTATCACATATTTCTATGGGGCTACACTATATGTAATTAATGATTTTTGGGCAGAACTGTAGGTGTAAATGCTTAAAGGTACTGCATCAACATTTTCAACACTTAAAACTCTTTAACAACACGTATGTTGACATTGGTGACACACACCCACCCGCACCCGTGTCTTGGCCAATCAGGGAGGAGTTTTCCACAAGTCTTCCATGACGTCAGCCTCAGGTGCGAGAAAACAGTTGTGAACGATAGTCAATGACAAAGTGCATGATTTCAGCTAGTGATCTCAACTAAGTTGGGTTGATCGGTTTAAAATACGGTCACAAAACTAGCCAGTCATCATAAGGAAATGTTTGAGCATCTATTAGATAATAATCTTTCGTTTGTTTAGGATTGTAATAGGCGAAAAAATATGACATGGAACGAATTATTTCACAGTGTAGCCGGGATATCGGCAGACGGAGGGTATATAAAGGGCGACACAGCGCATCGATCAAGTTCGTTAAACAGTGTCTCTTCTCAGTGTGTGACCCTTTCGTTATTCCTATATTTATCTTCACATCGCAGGTAAAATACCTTTTCATGATTCCATAAAAAAAATGTGTCTGGAATAAGGAAGGGAAATGAATGGATAGTAAATGCACGTGGCGGCAACTGCTGTGTGTGTGCTTATTACACATAATACACACGTGGATGGAGTTTTTCAACCCGTCAGGCATCATCCTAACTTTCCTTTCAGTCATGTAACTTCTGGTCATTTT
>NC_092236.1:51742434-51994934 GCF_036320965.1 Panulirus ornatus | reverse complement strand
ACTGTAAACTGTCATGGAAATTATCATCGACGTTTCCATGGTCATGATGTGATAAGTTCGTACATGGGTAAGAATACATGGAAGAATTTCCACCACCATCTAAGCCAATGTACAATATCCCTGAGACAGTATACAAATATCAGTACACGGCTGCCATGAAAAGTCGTTTTCGTTTATTGAGTTTTTGCCATGCCCCTGGGGTTAGGGGAGAAAGATTACTGCTCACATGTCCTGCATGTCCGCAAAGGCGGCTAAGTAGGGAGGGAAGGAACCAAGCAAGGACTTTTTCCTCTTTAGGCTCGGTTATCTGTTGTTCTTGACGCTACCTCGCTCACGCGGGAAATGGCGAACATGTATGAAAGGGAAAAGATTTTGTTTTGTCATCGTTATATGGTGGGTGGAGGAGGTGCAACAGGTACATTTAATCAAGGGGTATTATGATTACTCTGTGCGCAGGCGCGAAATCAGCATCAGGTCGGTGGAAAGGTTGAATTACGGCTAAGATAATGATGTAAAGTTGAGAATATGAGTGAAAGGTATGGGAACACTGCATCACAAAACTTAACGCCGCTTTGACTTATATAGATGTTAGGATAAATCGGTAATATTTGTCAAATTCTCACAGAACAGCTTTTGTCAAGAAGTAAGTTCAGTATGAGACCAGCAATCATTTTTTTTTAGTAGAAATATATTTATGAAATTGATGATAGAGTTGAGTACAACTTTCAATGAGTTGTATTCAATGAAACTAATCAGTATACTACAGCAGATGGAGAACATTTCATTATAATATATATATATATATATATATATATATATATATATATATATATATATATATATCAGTCTCATAAAGATGGTGAAAATGAAGCGGTTGTAAATCACTTCAACACGGTTATTCCTTTAGAGGGAATGAAAAGGTTAGAATATCGGTAAAAATATAGAAATCATCACTGAGTTTATTGCATGTATACTTTTAAGTCCAATATGGCGGGGGGAATAGTCTCCCTCCCACTCCCTACTGTGGGATACGCCCGTCAGAGGGAAATCGACATTGTCGGGAACTTGCAACACTGACCTAACTTTCATATTGTGTTTGAAGTTACATAGGATGTAGTTACAGGCACGAATGTACATAACCTACATATACCTGGCATAGGTTAGTGTGTGTGTGTGTGTGTGTACATACGTAGGAGTAAAAGACGGTACAATACATATATGCAAGGTTAAGAGACGAGTGCAAAACTCTCTCCACGTAAACATAAATAATAATCACACATGAGTTATGAGTTATTACACCAGGTGCTCATGAGATGTGTGTGTATCATGTGTAAGACCAAAGACGACGACGCCACCATGGTAGGAGCAAGGCCGGGAATAAGTGATCTACTCAGGGGAATTTAATGTGGCTGTCAGTGTAGCCAGCACCACCCGTCGTACTGTGAGCTGAATATGGTCCAGTCCTTTAGCTGGCCAGTGGTCAACTGTTGCTGAGTGCAGCATATACGCTTCAGTACGCTCTCGGACCAGCGCTTAAAGTTGCATTTGCCTCTCTAAAACAATTTTTATAGCATACCCCTGGACTGAGAATATAACATAAAACAGGGGAACTTGTTTGAGGAATGGCCTTAGTATTCACACAGTTTATCTCTTCATACTTCAGTGCTGCGTTCACCGAATAATACCTGACTTGCTAAAAATCTACTTGGGTCTGGCCACATAAAAGTCATGCCTGGTCTTGTATAAATCTACTTTGCTGAAGTATCTATAGATACTTCACGCTACGTGTTTTACCGTGACCACACGCATTAAAAAGAATAGATTAAACTTACGTTGTGTGGGTCAATATTTTTATTGTTGAAGAAACTTTTTTTTTTAGTCGCAGGAGCGTCACGCCAGCTGTCTGCAGCAAAACTAGAAATCACCAATTGGTAACTTGAGCTAAGAGAGCAGCGATAGAGGCTGGCTGTGGTGCTTTGGCTAATGTAAATCATTCTCTCAAGTATGTATACATATACGTTATGATCTGGTGCTGCCCGGAACACAAGGAACATTATGGTCTACACTGATTTCATGTAAAACAAAATGACTATTTATCAAAAAAAATATTTATAATTTAACGTCAGTTATGGTTATGTAGCGCTTGATTTTTCATAGAATACAACTTAATACAACTGTATTCCAACAGCAAGAGACCATCGGGTCCCAACGAGGCTGTTTGTGATAGTTGGAGAGAACAGAAACTTAGGGATTAGTGTGGTAGTAGAAAGAAATACGCATTTATATATATATATATATATATATATATATATATATATATATATATTAGTATGGTAGTAGATAGAAATACGCTTTTTTTATTTAATGACCTGTAAACTTATCGTTTAACTAAGGTGGTGCAAATTATGTCAATTGTGAATTAGAAGCGAATGATTTATCAAAGGTATGCTTAACAGTATCTATGGTGTTGTTTTCAACTGCTCTAATTGGTATATCAATCCATTTGTTAACAATCCTGTTGAAGGAAAAAGCACCTCGCCTCATTCAAGGGGAAAACGGATCTTTCCTTAAGCAGCTCGTAAGATCATCAAAGCCTTTGGTGATTTTCAATACCTGTATTAGATCATCTCTCAACCTTCTCATTTCTAAGCTTAATAGATTTAACTTGTTTAGTCGGCTTTCATAGTATTTGTTTGTCAAGGCGGGAATCATCTACGATAGCTCGTCTTAAGACTCTTATCTATAGATATGTTTCCTCAAGCAGGTTGACCAAAACTGATCAACCTGAACATATTATTCAGATCGAGACGCACCAGTGAGTTAAGAATGAGAATTTCCAGAGACTTAGGTTAGAAAGTCCTTATTTGAATCCGAAAATCTTAAGTTTTTCCTTGTTGACAGAATTCATATCGTAGCTTCCCTTTTCATTTTCACTGCTATGTAAAACTTTGCACTTATCGATAAATAAAATTCGTTTGCCACATGTTTGAAGCTGAGGTCTTTCAGTTTCCGATGTAGATTTATTTCCCAAACCTAGTAACAACAGCGACTTTACAGTGAAGCCCATTATACTATCGTTAGTATATATGAGATGCGAGACAGAGAACCGGTTTCAAGACGGATCCCTTGTGGCATACAGCTTGTTGCGTCTAACCGTTCAGAGGTTTGACCATTAATCAGTACTCTCTGTTTACGGCCAGTTAGCCAATTTCATAACCATCGAATGACAACCCCATTCATACCATGTGACTTAACCCACACAGTTTATGAAACTGTGCGTTGATCTTGTATGTCAGGATTTCTTACTTACGATGAACAAAACAGTATTCGACAGTCATTCAGTTCAAGAGCATACATATACTACCTTATCACATGTTTCTTTTGTTGTGTCTTCGGTCTGTGGCAGCACCACCACAACAGGACCCGTGGGTCGAAATGCAGACCACAACCCGCCCTTTCCAGTGCTGGATGGGTTTTAAAAAAGGCAGTATCCTCTACCTACTTCCCATTCCCTTATAGCCGGGTGGAAAATTCAAGGTTGGCCGGTACCAGACTTGTTGTCTGGTGCTGGGGGCTTCCGGACAAAACATGACCCTCATAATGAATATTTCAGAGGCCCCTTGGTGAAAGTCGACCCCCACCAGTCTGTTATGGTGGGGAATATAATAGGGTGAGGGCTGGTGTATGGAGTGTGATCCTAATGTATGGTATGGCGTCAGATGTAATTATATAGCTGAATATTTGAGATATAAATGAATATCTTAGATATGTGTATGCTCTTATATATATATATATATATATATATATATATATATATATATATATATATATATATATATATATATATATAGTTACAGTACTGTACCGGATTCAGTATCTGATTTCCATGTACGCATCTCCCAGAGAGGAGGAGGAGGGGGGTCACAGACAGTACAGTCTGTGGCAGTGTGTCATTATCTGTGGCAACAGCCAGACAGAGGAGCAGAGAGCCATCGTCATGTCGGACTCCGCCAAGGACCAATCACCTCGTGAGAAGGTGATTACTGACCTGCGACAGGATGGCCGTCACCCAGCCTGTACCTGACCTGCGACAGGATTGACGTCACCCGGCCTATACCTGACCTGCGACAGGATAGCCGACACCCGGCCTATACCTGACCTGCGACAGGATAGCCGACACCCGGCCTATACCTGACCTGCGACAGGATAGCCGACACCCGGCCTATACCTGACCTGCGACAGGACGGACGTCACCCGGCCTATACCTGACCTGCAGCAGGACGGCCGTCACCCGGCCTATACCTGACCTGTAGTCGTATATTATAATAATCCATTCATCTCGAGCACCATGTCCCTGGCTACAGCGACCGTCGTGGCCACCTATAATTTCCTATATAGTCAATAACGTGTCACAAGTCTTCGTATCATACTTGTCAGACTGGTGACATAATTCACAGCCTGACGGGCATAATGAGGCAAGGGCCGTGGTTACCACACAAGGGGGGCGAGTCTTGCATCAGGTGTCGGGCAGAAGAGATCCGGAACACAGATCAGCCTTAACTATGGAACCATAAGTGGATAATAGTAGTCTGGAGGTCACCGTAACCCTGGGCCAACTCCCCCTACATGAGGAATGAAAATAACATGGTTACTGCAAGTGAGCGAAGTAGTTTACCCAATATTCTGTACTTAACCAACAAAGAAGCTTTTGCCGTGAAGTAAAAACATGTTTATGAAGTCATGCTAATAACCTTGATGGAGATGATTCAGCGAGGCTGTCAGCTGACCGTGGTAAACATATTAGCGAAAGGTTAGTCAACAGTTAGGGTTTTTTTTTTCTATTATCTTCGGCGGCGGTACCTCACCGTGTTGTAGACTGGGGGGAAGGGAGGGGTGAGGGGGGCTTCCTGCCTCTTAAAAATTAACTTTTTGGATTATGAATTCGTATGGCGGCACCCGCCAACTACCCCAGCCGATCCTTATCTTCCCTCCGAACAAGAGTAAAGTCGCTATTTCTATACTGAGTAGGAAGTAGTCTTTTCAAACAGCATTTACGAAAAGACACAGCAAGCGAATCTGCGCAGAAAACTGCAAGTTTGGTTTAAGCGTGAAGTGTATGTTAAGTGTTGGGGGGCCTTGGCTCGGGCTAACTGGATCCGTCAACTTGGCAACTGCAGCGTTGCCAAGTTCATCGACTGGTTATCATCGGGTTGGTTGGTTACCACATTTGTTTACAAAACCCCAGACGGACTGTAAGAACGTGGCATACGTCACAGGTTGGGTCTTTTATATACGGACGGCACAGTAGTGTATGGACGGTCAAGCATTATATGGACGGTAAAGCAATATATGGACGGTGGAGCAATACATGAAGTAGCACTTGGACGGTAAAGCAGCATATGTAGACGGTAAAACAAGTATATGGACGGTAGAGCAGTCTATAGACGGTAAAGCAGTATACAGACGGTCGAAGGGTATAATAGGCAGGCTACACAGGCGAGCCGAGGGCCTTATAGATATAGTACCGTACACAGACACCAGGGGCGGGCAGGTCTGAAGACCACCAGAGTCACGCCAACAGCCAGGGGTAGCAGCAGCACGGTGCCCCAGAGACCAGCCAGGCCCTGCAGGTCCCTCCCTCGACTCTGTTCACGTGATCAAGATCAGGTCTTTCAGGTGTGCACCTGTTTCTGTGCCTCAGTAACAATGGTCGAAACAATAACTTTGTGGTAAAACACAATTACGATTTGTGTGGTAAGCGTTGGCCTCTCAAGATGGCTGAAAGTGGTCGTACCAGACTGATCACCAACATTATGAGGCAAGACTTCGTTTTACAAGATGACATGAACATTAATGGCCGGGATATTGTTAAGCCTCAGGCGGGGAATGTTATTATTTTTTTCTATTCTCTCTACGGCGCAGTCGATTATTCCTGGAACTTCCTTGGTAAAGCAGGAGACGATGAACAGGTATATATATATAAATATATATGTATATGTATATATATATATATATATATATATATATATATATATATATATATATATATAAGAAAGAAGAGCCAGAAGAAAAATAAGATGTCTTTTGAGTGACCTCACCACCACTACAGAAAACCAGACATGACTGAAATCTCAAATTTAACCTGTGAGTTGTATAGGGGTCGTATGGAAAGGCATCTATCGTCAATGTTCCCTTCGTCTCAACTGACTACATCTGCAAGGAACAGCAGGCCAAAACATTCCCATACAGATCCTAAGCTTTTAACACCATAAAATCTATCAAAAGACCTCAATAAATAATGATAGAAAAAAAAGAAAGCTGTTTGGACGTACTGAGCGAGGATCCTTTCATCATAGTTCTAAGTCCGTAAGACATGGCGTGAACCCTACTAGAATGCTGTGAAGAAGAGACAAGCAAAAAAAAAAAGAAAAAAAAAAGCATCGGCAAAACTGTATCACCCTCAGGAGGTGCGATACACAATGACTATCATATCACGTGGGTGTGTACCTCGCTCCTTTGCTAGGCCGCGTCGTATGTTAGGCAAGGCGGGTGTGCGAGTGGACGTATGTATGTATGGCTGGCAGCAGCTGCGTCGTCACAAGGTCAGGGAGGACGACGGCGTCTGCGCAAGGATCATCCACTCCCCTGCCCTCAAGTCTCCCCGTCACTAGCAGGTTTACGTAAATCGCATTGTGCCTACCTTCTGTATCTCTCAACCTCCTGTATCTCTACCTTCTGTATCTATCTACCTACCATATCACTCAACCTCCGATGTCTCTAACTTCTGTATCTCTCAACCTCCTGTATCTCTACCTTCTGTATCTATCTACCTACCATATCACTCAACCTCCGATGTCTCTAACTTCTGTATCTCTCAACCTCCTGTATCTCTACCTTCTGTATCTCTCAACCTCCTGTATCTCTACCTTCTGTATCTCTCAACCTCCTGTATCTCTACCTTCTGTATCTATCTACCTACCATATCACTCAACCTCCGATGTCTCTAACTTCTGTATCTCTCAACCTCCTGTATCTCTACCTTCTGTATCTATCTACCTACCATATCACTCAACCTCCGATGTCTCTAACTTCTGTATCTCTCAACCTCCTGTATCTCTACCTTCTGTATCTCTCAACCTCCTGTATCTCTACCTTCTGTATCTCTCAACCTCCTGTATCTCTACCTTCTGTATCTCTCAACCTCCTGTATCTCTACCTTCTGTATCTATCTACCTACCATATCACTCAACCTCCGATGTCTCTAACTTCTGTATCTCTCAACCTCCTGTATCTCTACCTTCTGTATCTATCTACCTACCATATCACTCAACCTCCGATGTCTCTAACTTCTGTATCTCTCAACCTCCTGTATCTCTACCTTCTGTATCTATCTACCTACCATATCACTCAACCTCCGATGTCTCTAACTTCTGTATCTCTCAACCTCCTGTATCTCTACCTTCTGTATCTATCTACCTACCATATCACTCAACCTCCGATGTCTCTAACTTCTGTATCTCTCAACCTCCTGTATCTCTACCTTCTGTATCTATCTACCTACCATATCACTCAACCTCCGATGTCTCTAACTTCTGTATCTCTCAACCTCCTGTATCTCTACCTTCTGTATCTATCTACCTACCATATCACTCAACCTCCGATGTCTCTAACTTCTGTATCTCTCAACCTCCTGTATCTCTACCTTCTGTATCTATCTACCTACCATATCACTCAACCTCCGATGTCTCTAACTTCTGTATCTCTCAACCTCCTGTATCTCTACCTTCTGTATCTCTCAACCTCCTGTATCTCTACCTTCTGTATCTATCTACCTACCATATCACTCAACCTCCGATGTCTCTAACTTCTGTATCTCTCAACCTCCTGTATCTCTACCTTCTGTATCTCTCAACCTCCTGTATCTCTACCTTCTGTATCTATCTACCTACCATATCACTCAACCTCCGATGTCTCTAACTTCTGTATCTCTCAACCTCCTGTATCTCTACCTTCTGTATCTCTCAACCTCCTGTATCTCTACCTTCTGTATCTCTCAACCTCCTGTATCTCTACCTTCTGTATCTATCTACCTACCATATCACTCAACCTCCGATGTCTCTAACTTCTGTATCTCTCAACCTCCTGTATCTCTACCTTCTGTATCTATCTACCTACCATATCACTCAACCTCCGATGTCTCTAACTTCTGTATCTCTCAACCTCCTGTATCTCTACCTTCTGTATCTATCTACCTACCATATCACTCAACCTCCGATGTCTCTAACTTCTGTATCTCTCAACCTCCTGTATCTCTACCTTCTGTATCTATCTACCTACCATATCACTCAACCTCCGATGTCTCTAACTTCTGTATCTCTCAACCTCCTGTATCTCTACCTTCTGTATCTATCTACCTACCATATCACTCAACCTCCGATGTCTCTAACTTCTGTATCTCTCAACCTCCTGTATCTCTACCTTCTGTATCTATCTACCTACCATATCACTCAACCTCCGATGTCTCTAACTTCTGTATCTCTCAACCTCCTGTATCTCTACCTTCTGTATCTCTCAACCTCCTGTATCTCTACCTTCTGTATCTCTCAACCTCCTGTATCTCTACCTTCTGTATCTATCTACCTACCATATCACTCAACCTCCGATGTCTCTAACTTCTGTATCTCTCAACCTCCTGTATCTCTACCTTCTGTATCTCTCAACCTCCTGTATCTCTACCTTCTGTATCTCTCAACCTCCTGTATCTCTACCTTCTGTATCTATCTACCTACCATATCACTCAACCTCCGATGTCTCTAACTTCTGTATCTCTCAACCTCCTGTATCTCTACCTTCTGTATCTCTCAACCTCCTGTATCTCTACCTTCTGTATCTCTCAACCTCCTGTATCTCTACCTTCTGTATCTCTCAACCTCCTGTATCTCTACCTTCTGTATCTATCTACCTACCATATCACTCAACCTCCGATGTCTCTAACTTCTGTATCTCTCAACCTCCTGTATCTCTACCTTCTGTATCTATCTACCTACCATATCACTCAACCTCCGATGTCTCTAACTTCTGTATCTCTCAACCTCCTGTATCTCTACCTTCTGTATCTCTCAACCTCCTGTATCTCTACCTTCTGTATCTATCTACCTACCATATCACTCAACCTCCGATGTCTCTAACTTCTGTATCTCTCAACCTCCTGTATCTCTACCTTCTGTATCTCTCAACCTCCTGTATCTCTACCTTCTGTATCTATCTACCTACCATATCACTCAACCTCCGATGTCTCTAACTTCTGTATCTCTCAACCTCCTGTATCTCTACCTTCTGTATCTCTCAACCTCCTGTATCTCTACCTTCTGTATCTCTCAACCTCCTGTATCTCTACCTTCTGTATCTCTCAACCTCCTGTATCTCTACCTTCTGTATCTATCTACCTACCATATCACTCAACCTCCGATGTCTCTAACTTCTGTATCTCTCAACCTCCTGTATCTCTACCTTCTGTATCTATCTACCTACCATATCACTCAACCTCCGATGTCTCTAACTTCTGTATCTCTCAACCTCCTGTATCTCTACCTTCTGTATCTATCTACCTACCATATCACTCAACCTCCGATGTCTCTAACTTCTGTATCTCTCAACCTCCTGTATCTCTACCTTCTGTATCTCTCAACCTCCTGTATCTCTACCTTCTGTATCTATCTACCTACCATATCACTCAACCTCCGATGTCTCTAACTTCTGTATCTCTCAACCTCCTGTATCTCTACCTTCTGTATCTATCTACCTACCATATCACTCAACCTCCGATGTCTCTAACTTCTGTATCTCTCAACCTCCTGTATCTCTACCTTCTGTATCTCTCAACCTCCTGTATCTCTACCTTCTGTATCTATCTACCTACCATATCACTCAACCTCCGATGTCTCTAACTTCTGTATCTCTCAACCTCCTGTATCTCTACCTTCTGTATCTCTCAACCTCCTGTATCTCTACCTTCTGTATCTCTCAACCTCCGGTGTCTCTGCCTTCTGTATCAATCTACTTACCGTATCACTCAACCTCCGGTGTTTCTACCTTCTGTATCTCTCAACCTCCTGTATCTCTACCTTCTGTATCTATCTACCTACCATATCACTCAACCTCCGATGTCTCTAACTTCTGTATCTCTCAACCTCCTGTATCACTCGACCTCTTGTGTCTCTCATTCTTCTATCTCTGTCTCCCGTGTCACTCAACTCCCTGTATATCTCTACCTCCCTCCCCTCCCCGCATCCCTCTACTCTCTCTAGATCTCTTTACCTCCCTCCTGCACCTCTGTATCTACTATCCACTCTCCCTCCCTCCCTCCTGTATCTCTGTACCTAACCCACTATATTTCTCAACCAACCACGTGATAAGTCCAGTGTTCATTAAACAAGCGAAGCGCCTCTTTTTTTTTTTTCCACCCTCCTGCAAGCCATTAGTGATCTTTCGTACGTTTGTGTAATACTGCTGCCTTATTTTCCCACAGCCATATTTCCCCCCTGCGTAAAACTGCTCACGAGTTGATTCCAGGTGAACCTAAGAAGTGGCAATACGCACACACACCCAGCAGAGCACGTTGAGTGTCGTGGTGGTGTGTGTTTATCAAGGTGTTATCTGTAGTGGAGGGACCCCATCTCGGAAGTCGAGTTGCCATGACGCTCATTCCCAGATATGCTGACTTAAAGTACTACTTTGAGATGCAAGGTACACTTGTGTGTACCTCTGGTTTGGGGGGACCAGGGTACTGTACCTCTGGTGTGGGGGGACAAGGGTGCTGTACCTCTGGTGTGGTGGGGGAACGACTAGGGTACTGTGCTTGTGGTCTGGGGGGTTACGGTACTGTACCTGTGCTAGGGGTCAGGTGTGGTGTACCTGTCTAGAGGTCAGGTGCGGTGTATCTGTGCTCGGAGGTTTGATGTAGTGTACCTGTGCGGGGGGGGGGGGGGTGTTAGGTATGGTGTACTTTTGCTAGGGTTGTGGTTTGGTGCACCTGTGCTGGGGGGTCAGGTGTGGTATAGCTATGCTAGGGGTCACGTGTGGTATACCTGTGCTGGAAGGTCAGGTGTGGTGTATCTGTGCTGGAACGTCAGGTGTGGTGTATCTGTGCTTGGGAGTCAGGTGTGGTACACCTATGCTAGGGGTCACGTGTGGTGTACCTGTGCTGGTAGGTCAGGTGTGGTGCACCTGTGCTAGGGGTCACGTGTGGTGTACCTGTGCTGGTAGGTCAGGTGTGGTGCACCTGTGCTAGGGGTCAGGTGTGGTGTACCTGTGCTGGGATGTCAGGTGTGTATCTGCGCTGAGAGGCCAGGTGTGGTGTACCTGTGCTGGGAAGTCAGGTGTGGTGTATCTGTGCTGGAAGGTCAGGTGTGGTGTACCTGTGCTGGGACGTCAGGTGTGGTGCATCTGTGGTAGAAGGTCGAGTTTGATGTACTTATGGAGAAAAGTGAAGCAAAGTAATTAAGGCGTAAGGTCAGGTGTGGTAAACTCTCTAGAGCTGGGGTCACAATATATCTGGGTCAGATAAGGAAGATAAAGTTAAATCTGGTGCAAAAGGGCATCAAGTTAGGAGGTTGAGAACGACAGATTTCGGAAGGTCAGATAACAAGAAACCTGAAGGTCCTGTGACGAGGTTGTCTGCTAAAGGACATCAGTAATGTCGTGAGGTCATAATCACGTAACCTCGATGATCATAATGATGCCATATGTTCACGATACAACAGCCCTGAAGGAAAAGTACTTCGCCTAACCCGTAGTAAAACGGTCGCCTAATGAATTTCTATCCAATACTGCGAGTGATATTGAACAAATACTGCGAGTGATATTGAACAAACCTCTTTCAGGCAACTTTTAGCTAGATTTTCAGAGCCTTTAGTGTATTTTGAAAACCTTCTAAAGTACTTTAGACAAACATTTCATAAATTAAGGTATACTCTGAGAAAAATGCCAGAAATGAACTGTATAAACGACAGCGTTAACGGGGACGCAAGAAGGCTTATACGCAGCAGCAGGGAGCCGGTGATAGCTTAAAAACTGCTGAGCGGCATTACATTTTCTTGTCAAGTTAAACTCCTTATATATATATATATATATATATATATATATATATCCAAACAACCCAGTCGTGGGCCAATCAGGCCTCCTGCTGTCTGTCTTTTTCATGTAAAATGTAATTTTTTCCCGTTCCGGGGATCACATTAGTTGCTAGCCGAGGTCTCGTTTTTTTGTTTTTCCACCCCGTGCACTTGAGACCCAACCGCTCATCCCATATTTGTTTATCTCGCTCAGGTTTAGTGGCCGAACTAAATCCTTAAGATTTTATTTTTTTTCCTAGTTGTGAGCATCGTGTAAGTGTTGCTGATGATCGTTTCTATACACCAAATAAACAAAGATCAACTATTCTGAGGCTTGACCATTATCATGACTTTGTTTACGGCCAGTCATCGAATTTTATCGCCACATAAGTACAACGCCATGTAAATAGAACATCATGTGACTTAACCTTTGTTAGTTCTCTTTGACGTAAGACTTGATCAAATGTTTTCTGAAAATAAAAACATGAATAAACTGCTTTACTTTCATCATACAGGCCCTAGTTTATCAAAAAAAAATATCAGGATTTGGAAGACGATGATTTTTGTAAGTTTACCAAGTGAGGACATTAAGCTAAGTGGGAGTTAAGGTCTGGGCAGAGACTTATTGCCTCTTTTGATTATTATTCTCTATGGTTCACTTACTGCATTACGAACTCTACAGATTTTGAAACTCCGATTCTCAAAAATGTGTCACAAGGCTGTCGTGACATCACACCCTAAACTGAGACAAGGGGATGTCGTAAATGTGAACAGCTTAGAGAATGTTCAAGAAATTGGTGCCTGCTAGCGTAAACCTCCCTCCCCGTGTGGATGGCCTCGTCTGCATGTGGGTCAGGTGGGAGGTAACGGGGCCTCTTAAGTCGTTACACGTGCCCCTCCTGGACACGCATACGCCCTTCTCCACCCGATGATAACGCTAACTGATAACCAGAGTGATAACCTGGTCGATAACCCTAGAGGTCCATGCACGTGTTGAGGGAGAGAGAGATGTCAACAAGAGCGAGGCTTGACAACCCATCGAAGGACTAGTAAACAAACACATATTTGCCTCGTATCGACAGGTTATTCCAGCTATATGACTTTGTGATTTTTTTAGTGATTGTTCTTCCTCTTCTCTTGTCTCTGGAGGACCCTGCTAACGTGCAACTTTATTTCGTTTGTACTAACGTTTGGTAAACGCACGAGTGACATGGCGTGCAGAGCCCCTGCATCTGCCAGCTGTAGATTTCATATCTGATGCATGAAAGTGCTTCTGCATGATGATGCTGTTGATTAACTACAGCGTTTTGGCACTCGTTCAGACCAACCTCACCCGCCACAGAGCCGGAATGAAGGCCAGAGAGGCAACAGGAGGTACAGGCCGGTGTGCCCTGGGCGGCCAACTTACTCGGGAAGATCGGACAAGGACGCATAACATTTAGTATGACACACGAAGCCAGTGTGATGACAGAGAACAAGTAGAAAAAAAAGAAAATACAAGTGTAAGTTGGAAAGCACGAAGGGAGAGAGAGAGAGAGAGAGAGAGAGAGAGAGAGAGAGAGAGAGAGAGAGAGAGAGAGAGAGAGAGAGAGAGTATTCGACCATAGCACGAAAAAAAAAAGAAAAACCATGAGAAAAAAGGTTGCTCTACGGGGTCGGTTCTAGACCACCAGACACAAGTATTTCATAAACATTTAGAAACTGCAGACAAGAGACTGTGAGCAGATAAACAACTGAATTCCGGCCTTACTGTACAGAAAACTCGGCAGATGGAGAGATCTCGTCACAGATATCATTTTCATTCACATACGAGCATAATCAGGCCCTCAACGGTTAGTTCTGGTTTATGATACATCCCTGGGAGCCGGGACAACCTCGAAGCCTACATGGACGCAAGGTCGGGCGGGAGTCTTCCGCAACAAAACCAGTTTTTCTTCCCCTTTTTTTTTGGGGGGGGGGGGGGGAAGGTTGAGGTAATCATTGAGAAATTAGTTACCGTGAAGAATTTGTGTATATCGATGAGTGACAGAGTGTTTCAGATTCTGAATAGACGAAAAAGAGGTCAGAGGATGAAAATGTAAACACGAATGATGAATGATAATCTTGAAACCTGCCTCATATGTGTTTGCTGCACAGTTCCCAACATTTTAATGCGAGTGTATGACTGTCACTAGTTTCACTGTATACGGGGAGGGTGCTTACAAGCATTGGGTTCAATCTTAACCTTCGTATATTATCAAACTGTTACATTGCTGTTCCTCACCTTGAGCAGTGGGTTCTTGTTGTAACCATAAGCGTTTTACCGATCTTTCCCTGACAACCCGGAGGTGTACGAACCTGACGTAAGTGTTTCAGAGGTGCTTTTTACACAGAACATAATCACCACGGAAATAGGATTCGACCACTGCTGCTTGTGGTGGCGGTGGGGGCGCTTATTCACCCAGCTACCGGTAATCGTAACATAAAACTGGCTGTTTGATTACAGGCAATCGAATCCGTTTAACATACGTGGGCAACGAGACCTCTTTGGGTTGGTTTGTTGCCGATGTATGTGGGTGTCTACAGAACTGAAGAGAAGGTCCATAGTTTACCCTGGACGCTTCACATGCCCTGTATACCAAATCGTTTAGTTCTTTCTATTCGTGCACACCTTTCACCCTCCTGTATGTTCAGGCCCTGATCGCTCAAAGTCTTTTTTTACTTTATCCTTCCATTTTCAGTTTAGTCTCCCCGTCTCGTATTTCCCTCCACTTCTGACAAATATATTCTATTTATCAATATTTTCTCCTCAGTCTATCTTTAAGGCCAAACCATTTCAGCTCATCATCCATATTCAGCTCTCTTAATCACTCATTTTATTACCACAACTCTCTTACCCTTTCATTACTTACTCGGTCAAACTACCTCACACCACTTATTGTCCTCAAACGTTTCATTTTCAACACGTCCACCCCTCCCCCTCCACGCAGTTCATCCTTTGCATCCATATATATATATATATATATATATATATATATATATATATATATATATATATATATATAATTCTCTTCAGTAGTTTTCTACCTAACTCATGAACTAGTAATCATTTACATATTCAAAAAAAAGTAACGGAGAAAATGGATGGAAGAATGTGTGGCATTTTGTATTTTCTATATATTTCTTCGACAGTTCTAAAATATTCATACCTAAATCTTGAGCTAAAAAAAATCGTATGTATATATATATATATATATATATATATATATATATATATATATATATATATATATATAATAATAATAATAATAATAATGGAGAAAATGGGTGTTAGGGCTCGAACGGAAAGAATGCTGGCTAGCAACACCTTTATCAAGCACCATACAAAACTTCAAGTTATACTGTTTAAATTGTTCGATAAAATGATAAACTGTATTATACATCATTCTATGCACAGTTTCCTTCCGTTGGTTCTCACCTAGTTCCTGAACTAGTAATTTTACAGATATTCACAATGATGGGAAAATGTGAACTTGAAAACTTACCAGACGTGGGGATCTGGACTTCAAGGCTTTCTTCCATGCAACTAAATGTCCTGGTTTATATTCTTTTCGAAGGTGAGCCATTCTCACCCACACACTTGCTGAGGTGTGTAACCTCCTTCCTCAGTGATTTTAGCAAACGCACACAAATCTGACGTGGGGAAACTGGACATAGACTAGGTAGAACGACTGTTGCTTCACCAAGTTGATTGTAAACTGAACTGGACTAGTGGAGCCTGGAGGGTGATGGCATAAAGGAAGATAGTGTAAGATGCATAACTCGCATAAACCTCGCGTGTTGTCAATAGTGACATTTGGCGAATTAGGGGGGAAAATGCTAATCGGGCTCTAATTACTTAAGTCGCACAACAATAGATGGCGAAACCTGCGACTGTGTCTGCAACTATATATACATATACACGTCTTGCCATTACGAGCGACGGTGAAATCATGGCTCTTAAGTGAAACTCGTGGGTTTCCTAAATGTGCATCTTGGTAAGTAAAATCGCGTCATAATTTTGACTGATATCACGATACGTTTATGTATTTATACAGCGAGGAAAGAAAAATAAGACGACAGACGTCGTGACTGAGTTTTAAAATGCCAGTTTAGTTTCGTGTTTTTTTCTGACATGCTTTCATTGTACTCATATGAACATGTATGTTGTCTTTAGTGGAAATGACTTTTCTCAACGGCGTTTGGACTTCATTTTTAATAAATTTGGTGTTCCCGTTACACTGGCAGTTATATCGTGGGTTATTTTACGAAATTAGTGCTCAAACTATCCTTTATACTTTAAAGACTTTTGTTATGTATTTCTTATTTTTACGTATTTAGGGCCAAACGATTTTGATATCAAAACCGATGAAAATCATATCAACCATGAATGGACCTCTTACATTATTCCACGTATACAGATCATTTTAAGCATGTTATGCCAGGTAAAGGTGAAATACATCAGGGTCACTAGGCTGGTATTCTGTGTCTTCCTTATAAAACCACAGCTACTCATGAAAAGAAAGACGATACCACATTGAAAAAACATAACTCATCTAAAATCATTTTGACTCGGTCGCTGTGGGGTGGACTATATCCGAGTCCCCAGACATGATTTTTGTCGATATCTGTTAAAACCTCTGCAACCGTAAATTAAAAAATCCTAATTCTATTACACCATTATGACAGAAATGAATAGCAAAGGCATGGCTAACCAACAATAATTTTGTCTTAGGTCGATAGTGGGCAGGGTAATGAAGATAAGGGAAAGAAAAGTTTAGAGTCCGTATATATATATATATATACTCCTATGAGTCCACGTATATAGTAGTACTGCCACATCATTCATATTCATCAGAATCACGAACCGCTATCGTATATGTGTACAGCGCCCTTATTACAATCCTCCTCATTGGAAGAAAACGAGAAATTATTAGAACTCGCTCAGAACAGGAATTTTGTATTTATTAGGAAACAAATCACAGCAACTAAATGAGAAACACGACGCATCTTTGTATAAGCTTAGAATAATATTCTGTTGTCCTTTTACTGTCTTAAGTTTCCGAATTAAGGCAAAAAAAATTCTTAGATGTTTTCACTGGTATAATATTCAACTTCACCATCAAATGAACACTTGCCACCGTTACCTAGCAATCTGAAAACATGGAATTAAAGGCATAATACAATATCTAATGTACTAGTGAATTTAGTAAAAGCTGCGTGCTATGAAACACAACCCAGCTCTCACAATTTCCAATAAACAGAAGAGGAAGACGTGGTACACATATACAAGGTTAAGACGCGGGGCAACACGAGTGTAAAACTTTCCCCGTAACACATGATTAGTATTCACAGTGCATAGATATGATAGCCACAGTAACCCAGCCTCAGTGGGTGTAGAGCTATGGTAGGCATACTAGACCAGCTTCAGTCGGTGTAGAGCTATGGTAGACATACTAGACCAGCCTCAGTCGGTTTAGAGCTATGGTAGACATACTAGACCAGCTTCAGTCGGTGTAGAGCTATGGTAGACATACTACATCAACCTCAGTCGGTGTTGAGCTATGGTAGACATACTAGACCAGCCTCAGTCGGTGTAGAGCTATGGTAATCACACTAGTCCAGCCTTAGGCATTTGGTCGGAGCATCATGGGTGCTGGCCCAAGGTTAGGTCTTTTTTTTCTTCTTTCTTTCTTTAAGCCTATCAACTGCTAGTGTTATGAGGCTATCAACGGCAAGCTACATCCACCGACCACCTTTCTTCAGCTGTTCAAGAAAATCCTACCACAACTTACTCTTTCCCTGTGTGTATAGTCCGTACAAGGTTAGGTATAGTAAGGTGTTAGCAACACTGGATGCAGCTGATAAGTCCAGTGGACGTTTTTAGTGTCAGTGATTGGCTTAAACCTACCGAAAAAAAAAATCACGGACAAAACATGGTGAAATGGACTGACATCTACGAAAATCAACTTCATTAAACATAATTCATCCTTCAAAAGGACCCGAGGACAAATGTATCAAATATGTATTATTAAATATGTATAGCATGGGCTGCCGGGCTATTCTTAGGTCGGAACCTTAAGCTCTGACATTATCGTTGTCCATATATTTAGCTAAATATTAAATAAGAAAAATAATCACCAAAGTGTAAAGTTTTTATGTATCGTTTACATGATGTATAAGTAAATTTACTTTTGGTAATTTACAGGACTGAACAAATGTGGATTATACATATGTTTACTCTTGATTTTCTCCATAGATTGCATCATCCGAATTATATATATATATATATATATATATATATATATATATATATATATATATATATATATATATATATATATATATATATTTGTAACCCCCACCCCAACCCCCCCGTCCATTGATGGAATTTAGTTATACAAATACTAAACATGTTTTAATGTCCAACTGCTCATTTACAGTATCCAAAAACGAAAGTATTGTAGCATATAGTTAAGTTATATTGTTTATGCACATTGCGTGAAAAGGCGTGACGAAATGGTTGTTGCTTGCTGTTCATTACTTGCCAACGTAGATGATAAGATGGTACTTCCAGTCCACTGTGCACCCTGTTGTTAGCCGCCTGACAAAGTTTTACTCCTTTCCAGAGTCAGACGTGAGCCAAGATGTCGATGAGGTTGTCAACGGTGCTGGTGAAGCGGACGGTGGTGCCACTGCTGCAAACATCGCGCGCCCTCCACACCAGAGGTCAGTCATGGATGTCTCTCATTCATACCTTCAAAGCGCCCTTCCCACTCGCAACGTTTACATCTCTTTCCATCCGCGTTTCTACCTGTCCGAGGGCTTTGCTGTTGATGTAGCAAGCAAGTTGTGATTTTATGTCATTGCTCTTTTTTTTCTTTTTTTTGCTAAGATGTCTGTAAATCTGACCATCTGTTGACTGTCGTTATATCCACGAATTCATTAATTACTACTGTCTGCTTGACCATGTACAAGCCTATAAGGCTTTTCAATTTATAACTAAGCATATGTTAAGAATTTATATATCAATCTGCCTACCTTCAGTATTCACCTACCTATATAATGCTTCACTGTTTACTATATGTTTCTGGGATGTTAACCCCAGGAGCACGACGGTACGACCCTTAAGCATGAACACACGGTGAAAAGATGATGCGTCACACTTAAGGGATTAGATAGACGGGGAACGGCAAAAGAGGTATCTTCCAAATTTGATTTACATATAAGGAGAAAAGTATGGCTACAGCGAAGGTAGTAACTCAGGCAGGATGGCATATATATATATATATATATATATATATATATATATATATATATATATATATATTTGAGTGTGCTATAATGGCGTTTTAGATGATCAGATGATGCATAAGACCTTCCTGACGAAGCTGTTTATCCCTTCTACAGAGAAATCGTTGGTGTCAGTGCGGGCGGACCCGGCCATCGTCCCGCCCTCCCTCATGTCTGTCCTCCCGGCGCACCACCTCACCACCAAAGTCATATTTGACACCCACACCACCGCTGACTTCAAGTACATCTGGGTACGTTCCCCCTGGAGCACTCCAGTCAATCACTATACTCTACTTTTTATAGTTTATACCCATAACGGCTTCTTATGTTCTTAGAATGTAATTTACTCGAGATATACTTTAATTATTCGGAAAATGTTATTTAAATTATTAGAGGAAGATGTTGCCGGCAAGGTTGATTGTTCCTTTTAATCATTTTGGCTGAAGAAAAAAAAAAACCATTAACGGCAAATTTAATAGTTTCATTTTGTTTCTGTGGTCGGTCCCAACCTGCAGGGTCCATTGTAGAGCTGTTTCCTACCCCACCCCACTCACACTTGGCACCAAGCAAGTAGGATGAATTGAAACCCCCTGAGCACGGCGATACAACCTTTGAATTTGATGGTTTGGCCTTTGTTCTTACCCTTAAGGGTTTGGACAAAGGCCAGCCAGGTTGACGTATTCAAAGGTCGTACTGTCGTATTCAGAATTTTAAGTTACCACAACGAGATGTCTTCAAGCCACGTAGTTATGTATATATGTGTTAGCCTTTCTGTAGTGGATTGATTGATTATCTGAGATTATATTCATACCTTATACTCTCATAACGCAGTGAGGTTGAAAGGTTGATACGTATCTGACACGTTCATATCTCCTAGCAGGTCGTGCATGTAGAATGTTGCGCTGGATCTCACGGTTAGGAATGCTTCTTCTGCTACCCTCTTCCTCCTTCGAGAAACAAGCCTTACAGACTAAATATATTCTTAATACCTTGTGACTGCATTGCTTTTTCATCCATAGTTTACTAAATGCAATATGACATTCTGGATTCTTATGCAGAATTCGTGATCAGGTTATGATATGACACTTGCGAAATAACGGCCAAACACATTTCTTCACCAGTTGCTGCTACGTTTAATCTCGTTTCTCAGAAGATTCTATTGCATTCTAAGGATGACGCTGTTTTTTCAGGGAAGATGGGCGCTTTTATCTGACTACATCTGTTTGTACAAACTTCACTATCTACTCACCTGTTTGTGATAACTGTTTGTGTTGCATGGAGTAAGTTTTATACTCGTGTTTCCCCGTTTCTCTCTCCTGTGTGTATGTCATAGCTTAATTCTTATGTTTGTAAACACACCCGAGCCTTAGCTAGGTACCCATTTATCAACCAGTCCCGAGAGGAGGATGAACACCAGGGATTTAGCTGTGGGCCAAGTGCTGTACCCATGATCCAAACCCGGGCGGGCCTTTGCGTGAATCATGGTCACGGCGATAACCACTAAACCAGGAACTGAGTGTAATTTCGTATTTGTACTCTTGGGGCGGGATGTTTTATATTCGTGCGAACCCATCTCTTGAACATTATCATTCAACTTCTTAAATGATTTTATTCCCTCTGCGTTAATCATGTCTTCAGTCGTTTTATTCCATTACTCCACTACTCTTGTACTGTAAAAGTACTTCAGCATTTTCTTTATAGTTTTTTACTTAATTTTATGTTATGTCTTCTGATTGGTTCATCCCTGTATTACTAGAAACATTCACTCCACATCATCGAACTATTTAAAAACTTAAGTTTGTGATCAGGTCACCCCTCACTTTTCTCTCTTCCATGGTGAACAAATTCGAAGCATTTAGCCTTTCTCCATTAACTCAGAACTCTTGATTTTGGTACCATCTTTGTTGCTTTCCTCTGGACCTCAAACGCTCCTTATGTTTCTTTAGGTACGTTAGCCAAACTTTGTGTGTGTGTATCATCCTTCTATGACAGCTGCAATGACTTCGACTGTGAGAACAGTACTCCGACCCTCCATGTCTGACAGCAGCATTATGATGCTCTCTCGGTGGCAACACTTGAGTGGTGACTTTCATTCTCTAACATGACCTACGAGCAATGACCCCTTCTTGACTGACAACATGTGCAGTAAACCTTCCTTCCTCAGAACTTTTATACATCCAGTTGTAACAACACCACGGTGGAGTGGCCTCTGACAACACCTGTGGGTAATGAGAATACTTCAGAAAAGACCTGAATGGTGGCTTTTTCTCCATGAAGACACTTGTATGGTGACTCGTGTTCAGTGACCCCTTTCTATCTAAAAACATGTGGTGCTCCTCCAATTCTCTATCTAGATAAACCTCTAGTGCAGGGCCATCTTTTGTTCCAACATTTGCATTGTGACCCTTCCTCTCTGATAACACTTGTGATTACTAATCCTCCTCTTTTAACACTAATGTGTAGTGACCCTCCAACTTAATCTCGCTCCTCAATAAGACCCTTGACATAAACCCTTTTTGTGACACCTGTTTAACATGGCCTGTATGCCCTATTCTTCCTCTCTGGCAAGACCCGTGTTTCCTCTTCCCTTGTAGCAGCAGACGAGTCGAAATCATTGTTGAAACTCCTCTGAAAATATGTCTTAATCTCCTTCTCAAAAGGAGGCTGTGAAATTGCTTTCCTGCATGATTAAAACTGCCGTTGCTTATCGTGCTGTTAAAACAAGTGAGTGCTGATCTCATGATTGTCATACTCTTCAACATTCTAACATACGACCACCTTGGGTTCAATAATCTCATTTGAGGACCTTTAGGCAGAGAATTGCCCCAAGTGATAACATGTCACTCGTGTATTCTTCAAACTACTGTACCTGACACCCATCTTCATTTCTCATAGCACTATGGGTAGTGAACCTTCTTGTTCTATCACTCTATATATATATACCTCTGATGCCTGTTCACTCCAGGAAGCCCTTCAAAGGGGTGGCCACTGCAAAAGTCTCCATAATTGTTAAATTCCAGTGCCCCTTCCTACTCTTAATCTCCAAGTTACTGGTGAACTCCATTGCCGCTTTTTAGCCTTAGTCTTCATAAATAGAGAACCCCATTGCTGCTCCTTAGCTCTTAGCATTTCACCCTTAACAGGCTACTGGAAGAAGGCAACTATGGTGCAGTGTTTTCATAGGCTTCTATGGGCCAGAGTTGGTTGCTATGTTCTTGAGATTGACTGTGTTGAGGAAAGAGTGCCAGTTTTGATGGTATTATTTAAAAGAGAAGTTCTCTCTCTCTCTCTCTTTATCTATCTATCTATCTCTCGCCTACTCCAAACTACATATAAGTAATGTTCCAGCCTACTACTTCTAGAGAAAATGTTTTCATAATATACAGAGCATAGGACGAAGAAGAAAAGCAGCCCAAATAACTTCCAGCTCAGGTCTAACGTTCTGAAGATTTATGAATGTATGTGAAGAAGACAATGTAGCAAAGCCATTTACTTGCCATTTCAAGCAAGTAAAGGATAGCTAGATAAGTATATGTGATGTCAGAAGCTGTATATTGTGAAGATAATGGGAGAAACCACGGTGATATATGCGATTTCTCTCTGTGTGAGGTTTTTGCAGAACGTAAACCTTACTTAAAGCAAGGGATGGACAAAGGTTGAATTATGTAATGCATTAAAAAGTGTGTGGAAGAAGAAAGTTAAGAGTAAATGGGAATAAGAGCAAGGTTATTAGGTACAGTAGGGGTGAGGGTCAAGTCAATTGGGAGGTGAGTTTGAATGGAGAAAAACTGGAGGAAGTGAAGTGTTTTAGATATCTGGGAGTGGATCTGGCAGCGGATGGAACCATGGAAGCGGAAGTGGATCATAGGGTGGGGGAGGGGGCGAAAATTTTGGGAGCCTTGAAAAATGTGTGGAAGTCGAGAACATTATCTCGGAAAGCAAAAATGGGTATGTTTGAAGGAATAGTGGTTCCAACAATGTTGTATGGTTGCGAGGCGTGGGCTATGGATAGAGATGTGCGCAGGAGGATGGATGTGCTGGAAATGAGATGTTTGAGGACAATGTGTGGTGTGAGGTGGTTTGATCGAGTAAGTAACGTAAGGGTAAGAGAGATGTGTGGAAATAAAAAGAGCGTGGTTGAGAGAGCAGAAGAGGGTGTTTTGAAATGGTTTGGGCACATGGAGAGAATGAGTGAGGAAAGATTGACCAAGAGGATATATGTGTCGGAGGTGGAGGGAACGAGGAGAAGAGGGAGACCAAATTGGAGGTGGAAAGATGGAGTGAAAAAGATTTTGTGTGATCGGGGCCTGAACATGCAGGAGGGTGAAAGGAGGGCAAGGAATAGAGTGAATTGGAGCCATGTGGTATACAGGGGTTGACGTGCTGTCAGTGGATTGAATCAAGGCATGTGAAGCGTCTGGGGTAAACCATGGAAAGCTGTGTAGGTATGTATATTTGCGTGTGTGGACGTGTGTATGTACATGTGTATGGGGGGGGGGGGGTTGGGCCATTTCTTTCGTCTGTTTCCTTGCGCTACCTCGCAAACGCGGGAGACAGCGACAAAGTATAAAAAAAAAAAAAAAAAAAAAAAAAAAAATTAAAAAAAATCAAATGACATATTTCTGTTATGCATTTCAGATAGCAGATGTTTTACTGTACACTGACAGTGTTGGCTAACCTTAGTGAACCTTCCTCTATGACAAAACAACTCAACATATTTATGTTCAGACTTCCCCTTCCTGGTAACACCTGTGTCATGATACCTCTGAGAACACATGCAGGCACTCACATCCCCAAAGACATCTGCAAGAACTCAGTTCTCTGAAGCACTTCAGTCTGTTAATAGTCTAGTTTGATAACACCTGTGTGCAATGGCCTTTACCATTCAATGTCCGACTAGAAATCCTAGATGCATTAACTCTCCTTTTCTAACAAGTTTAATACCTCAGCCTAAATAGTTTCCCTTCACCTCATCAGCCCTTCAAAATCTCTCTCTCTCTCTCTCTCTCTCTATATATATATATATATCTCTCTCTCCCCCCATTTCTTAGAGGCTGACTTAGCTATTTCCATAATGTAGGGTTTCCAAGAAACAGTGGTTGTTACAGTAATACCATGTTCATTTAGTCAGGAAGTGGAATTACATAACCATCAAAGGAGAGAATTTGAAAGGAATTTTTGTTAAAGAGATGCATAAAACCTGGGTCTTAGAGGCATTAAACTTAAGAAGATTTCATCTATGCCACGGAGATATCCTGTCCAAGTTTGAGTTTATTGAGGAAGGTGTGTCGTGATAAGATGCAAATTGAATGAGAGAAGGAGGAGCAGAATTGAAAGATGTGGAGGAATGATGTGTTGAGTCACCAGCATATGATTGCATTCGGTAATTTGTGGAAGAGTGAAAATTGTTGATAAAAAAAAAAGTGTAAGGGACAGAACACAACACTGAGGGTCACCACTGTTGGTGGAGAAAGGGGTCTGGAAGGAAGCTAGATATGAGGGAGCAAAGTGAATGAGGAAAGCCATGGGAGGGGAGCTTACAGAAGATACCCTGATGCCACACCTTGTCAATAGCTTTGGATATGTCAAGGGCAGCTATATAAGATTCTCCAAAACCTTTCAGGAATGATAAACAGACATTGGCAAGATAGGAAAAAATATTACCAATGGACCTCGCCATATGGAAACCATACTGGTGATCACAGAGAAGACTGTGAGATTCAAGATGTCATATGATATGGAAGTTGAGCAGGGATTCAAAGACTTTGGAAATGGTAGATGTCAAAGCAACTGGACAAAAGTTCAAGGGTTTAGAATGGTCACCCTTCTTAGGATGGGATGTACCAATGCATGCATCTGGGAGGTAAAAGTTCTAGTTTTGTAACAGAAAGGAACTGAACACACACAGGTACAAGTTCGGAGGCATACTCTTTCAGTACCTGGGGATGGAAGCCATTATGACCATAACCCTTGCTTGTGTTCAAAGAAAGAAGCGCTTTTCAGACATTTCGAGAACAGATTATGGGAAGGGACATAGGATTAGTAAGAAGAGCATGGGGGGGGGGGGTGTTGAAGAAATGTTGGTAATCAGAGGTGGAATTAAAAACAACACAGGAACCAAAGGGTGTTGCTTTGTCTATGGGAGAGACAGCTATAGTACCATCACAAAAGAAATGTGAAGCCAAGGTAAAGTAACAGAAGTTGTTAATGATGCCTTAGCTAAAAACCAGCAAAACCTATCAGTGGATGACAAGGAGAGGTTATCAAACTTCCTCTTGATTGAAAGAAAGCTTTGCCTCATGGTTAAGATACTTGCAATGATTATGCTGAATGGGAGTTGGAGGAAGGAGAGTTTTTACAAGTCCTATATGCCTGATCCCTTGCCGGAATGGCCTCAGAACAGGAACAGTTGAACCATGGATTGGAAGAAGAGGTCGTCTTGGAGGATGAGGAGATAAATGCTTCCATTCGTGCTACAATAACCTCTGCTATGTATTTAGTAAAGACAGAAACATCACCAAACAGGAGACAGTAATTTAGCTAGGTCAGAAACTAATTTTCATAAGTTATTTCAGTCAACTTGCTGAGGTGCCAATATTTATGCTTAGAAGGAGCTGCTGGAGGGTAAGGTTCCATTAAAATAGTTACATTTATAAGAGTGTGTTCAGATGAAACAATTAGGGGTGAGGCTGTGTAGTTACAGCAGGATGGGTTATATGTGAAAAACAGCTCTAGAATATTAGAAAGGTGGTCATAGCAGTCAGGAATATGCATAAAGTGGGAGATAACTTGCTCTATTTCATTCATTCCCTATGGAAAGAATTCAACCATTCTCTACAGTGAATGTTGAAATAACCTGAGGATCTCTGCATGTGGGTGAGAGGATGCCACAGTCTCATGGCAAGAGTTTAGATAGTCAAAGAAGGGTGAAGTAGAGGGAAAGTGGGGTAGCCACATGACTTTAATAAATATGATTAATCTGAAAGCAGCAAAGTGTTATGATGTTCAGGTTGTGTTTCCTCCACAGCTCCGAGACAATTGCCAGTGTCCAAAATGTGTGGACCCCAGCACTAAACAGAAGCTTGTAGATTCTCCAGCTCTGGATTTGAATATCAAGCCACTCTCTCTCAACATCAATGGTGAAGGCAAACTAGAGATCACTTGGTCAGAAGATGCAGGAACCCACAAGTCCGAATATGACCCTGCATGGTATTTATTCCACTTTATCTCACTATACTGTGATTTCATAGACGGTTGGGCAATGCACACTGTTCACTGCATGAAGACCTGTGTAGCTGAGCTTGAGGTTTCATGAGTGTATGTGAAATATTTTCCGGGTGTTCCAGCTGCTTTACTATTAAAAAACCAGCAAGTTATTACTTTTCTCAATTGTGGGAAATGGTGCACATTAACTATTAACCTGAATGATAAATCTAGTTGTCTGAGGTATCAACATTGTAGTTATCATATACATTTTACAACACTCTTCCTTTTTGGCAGTTTCTTTATTCAAAAGAATTTGCCTGGCCATATTCCAGTTATGCAGTGAAAAAAATAATCATGACTGTCCAACTTAACACAAGTTAAAAAAATCGAATCAGTAAATAATGAGTCCCTTTATAATTACTCTCAGTAACTAAGTAACATCCAATGTCTTCCTTATTCACAGGCTGTTCAAGTATGGGCAGTCATTCATGCAAAACAACTTTGCCAGTGACAGTGCAGACATGGATATCATGCCTCTACGACCAGAGTTTGAACTGTGGGATCGGACAACTATCTGGTCCAGCTTTCCTGAGATGTCTTATAATGAGATGATGGAAAGTGACAGTGGCCTCAGACAATGGCTGGACATGTTCTACAAAGTAAGCTTCACACTTCATGGTTGAAACTTTTTTGCTTTCTTTTATAAAATGCTTTGTATATGCAATGTACAAAATTTGTCTATCATGCACATGAGAAATACCGCACTCTTTCTTAGGATGCTTCACACCATATTAATATTCATAGTAGGCCCTATAATGCTCATACGTGCATTATCCAATTTTCCAGTATGGCGTGGCTGTTTTACGTGGAGTGCCAACTGAGGCAGGCAAAATTGTAGATGTTGTGAAGCGCTTTGCCTATGTAAAGGAGACTCAGTACGGCCACATATTTGATGTGATCAATAAGCCAGTAGAGGGTTCCCATCTAGCATACAGTGGGGTTGCTTTGGCTCATCACACTGATATGAACTACCGAGAGAAGAGTCCTGGCATGCAGCTTCTTCATTGCCTTAAGGTAGTATATGTGTATGTATGATTAACATATATGAATTACAGGAAATTATCACATTACTTTTAGTATGTCATCTGTCTTTTACAACTATACATATTCTTAAATCACTCATGAAATCTTACAGCGAATTACTAATATTATGCAATCAGTTAAGCTATATAACTGAAAAATAAGAATTTTGGCAACGTGGATGGGAATTAAACTGTCTTCAAAATTCTTGATTTTCATTGTCAGTATTTCAGGCAGTAAATGAGACATTCTCTTTCAAACAGGCTAACGATCCTAAGATGTCTGACTCAGATCCAGGTGGTCGTTCCTTTTTCACTGATGGCTTCCGCATTGCTAGTTGGCTGGAAGAAAATGAGCCTGCAGCATTCCATGTCCTTACTTCCACACCCATAAGGTATCTCCTCACCTGTTAAAAAGCTTTTAACTTTTCAGTTAAGTCCACATGTATTATGTGGCTTGTGACTGATCAGTTGACTACTCATTCGTCATGATTTAGTTTCTAACCAGTCATGTAGCTTCATTCCCAACAAGCAGTTCCTCGCTTGTCAGGTAGCATCCAAGTACCTTCAAATCATTTTAATTCCTTACTTGCTATGTAACTCCTTACTTGTATCTCGTAACAAATCAGGTAGTTCCTATCCAATCATGTAGCTGAAACTCTTCCATGCAGCCCCTAAAATGTCAATTAACTCATCCTTTGTGAAGGATCTGCCTCTCTTATCAAGTAACACTAATTCGACGAGATAGCTTCTGACTTTTCTCATTCAACAAACTTGCTTGACTGTGTCCTTATACAATTTGTTCCAAACCCAACTTATAACATGAAGATCAACATCTTCCTATAATGTTCTAGATGAAGAATAGTCTGGTGTAAGTGGTCACCAATAAATTCTTTTTGAGGTAGATTTAAGTTCTCAAATGACATTATTTGTGCCTCTTTAATTACATATTAAGTTTAAAGACATTTCTCCTAAACCAATTTGGGTGCCTGTCTACTTTTTTCACGCAAACCTCTATTTTGTGATTTCTTCCATTATCATAAACAGCCACAAAAAGGACCCTGTAAACTGTTGCTCTTTGCCTCTTTGGACTTACTTTTATTCTTACTTGCACCTAATCTTCACCAGCTAACAGTTACCTACACATCAGTGGCTCTTCAACCATCATATGGATCCTATTCTGATTACTTTTTTCCCATCATTTAGCTCTTCAATGTCTCACTGGTTCCTCTTCTTTGTTCTCAGTCAGGAAATTTCAAACCTCTTGAATAACCCCTTATTTGTCAGGTACCTCCTTAAACATCAGGTTGCTCCTTACTCATCATGCAACGAAAACCCATCAGGTAATCCCTAAATGTAAGGTAGGTCCTTCCTTTTCAATTATGTTTCACCCATCAAACTGTTGTACCCCCATGAGGTAGCTTCTCATTGATCAGGTTCCACCTCACATCATAATTTTTTGCCCATCACGTGGTTTGTATTCAGTTTTGTGGCCTTATTGTTTATAGTCAGCTTTTCAGTAATTGAATGACTCATCCAGCAGGCAACCTCTTATGTATTTCACATAAGACTCCTTATCCATGTAATAGCTCCTCACCTAGCATGTAGTTCCTCTCCCATTCACTGGGTAGCTCCACATCCAGTCAAGTTGGTCATTACTTAACAGGTCGCTCCTGACTGACCCTGCAAAGAAGTATCAGGTCCATACTCCCAGGTAGCTCCACATCAGTCAGGTAGTTTCCCACATATTAGATGTCTCCACATCCATTAAGTAGCACCTCACCTGTCTAGTAACTCTTAATCCAAAGTCCATCATGTGGCTGTCTGTTATCCATCAGGCAGCTCCTCCCCCTTTATATAGCTCTTCATCCAACAGGTTGCACTTCAGCTGTTTGGAAACTATTTCTCTGATAGTTCCTGCCATACAGATGGTAATGCCTAACCTTACAAGTAGCTTCTTGACAATCAGACAGCTTTTAATCTTGCACATACCTCTTCACTCATTCAACTGATTACTTTACAATAACGTCACATTTTCATAAATCTGAAATCTTTACTCTCATTGTATTATTTAGGATATTCATTATACCAAGACATTTAACTTTGTCTGAGAAAAAGATGACACTTGTTAAAATAACTTACACTCATTCATTTCTTCTTTTTAATCAGGTTTTCGATAAAGAATGAAGGTCGCCAGTATTCAGCACTATGGCCCATCTTGTGCACTAATGCTGAAGGGGATGTAACAGAAGTACACTACAACAATCGTACCATGAAGCCTCTTCAGGCACCTACACATGTTGTCACACCATTCTACCATGCATATAAGGTGACGTAATATACAACATTAGAAGATTAGGCATATGTATAACTGTTTAACGTATACTCACAGTCTTTTTGTGAAATGTATGTGGTAAATACCACTCGGGTTGATTTTAAATATTTTTTTTTTTTTTCATACTATTCGCCATTTCCCGCATTAGCGAGGTAGCATTAAGAACAGAGGACTGGGCCTTAGAGGGAATATCCTCACCTGGCCCCCTTCTCTGTTCCTTCTTTTGGAAAATTAAAAAAAACGTAATACTTTTCTTTCTTTTGTGCTTGCTATTTCCATCATGATTGACTTAGCATCAAGAACAGATGAATGATAAAACAATGGTGTAAAGTAATTCAAGAAATGTGAAATAAATAGGTAGTGGATAGGCAACCATCAAAAATGTAGGAAATATCAGATGTTCAAATTATGACATGAGTTGGGTACTAACATGAAAACATATTATGTATTTAGAATTTCTTAATTCATAGATGAACCTATGAATAAGCATTATTCACTGTGGCAGTTGATCCATGGAAACAGTGCAGCAACATAGAAATTTAAATGCCTTCAAAAGATGGTACTAAAATTCCATCAGAAAAAATCACCTCCAGAACTCAATTTTTTTTTGTTTCAATTTATTGAAGCATAATGTTAGTATCCATAAAAAGAGTGTGAAAGAGTACTGTAAATATATTACATATATTTTCTGCATTTCTTATAATGCATTTGAGAGAAGTGGGACCAGGGAAGACTGTATTACAGTATTTACAGTCTTGCCTAAAAGTTGAAACAAAAGTAGGAACCATGGTTGGTATAACCTTGTAGGCTTACTCTTCTGTTCCTCATGCACTTTTATTAAGACAGGAAGGGCATGCACATATTAGAAAAAAATTTATGACTCTCTTATCCACATCATGTATCTAAAGTAATGATTTGGTGTCCAGTTGTTTTCAGACAAATTGCGTGATCCAGCATCATGTCTGGAATTCAACATGGTTCCAGGTGACCTCGTAGCCTTCAACAACAGACGAGTTCTCCATGGTCGTACTTCCTTTGATGCAACCAGGGTTGACAGGTGAATTTTCTTTTTTCTTTTACAGCATAAAATGAAAGAGTTTGACTCTAGAAATGTCTGGACAGAAACTTAAATCATGCTTTTTAATTGCAATGCATAAAAAATTGAAAACCATAATTTTGTTCAATAAAAGTGGGCTCCATCTTCAAGAACTTGAAATATAAGAAGCAGAGTTTCCAGCTCTCCCCCACTCTTGCCCTCTTTAGTCACCTCCTACGACGAGCAGAGAATGCGGAGGTAGAATTCTCTCTACCATATCCCAATTAAGGCAAGGACACAGTCTGTAGGGATGAGGAAAATGAGTCAGTTGTTGTTTGCTGATGACACAGGACTGGTGACAGATTCAGGTAATAAATTTTGGAAGTTGGTGACTGAGTTTGGTGGATTGCATGAAAGGAAGTTGAGAGTAAATTTAAATAAAAGCAAGGTTGCGAGGTTTAGCAAGGTAGAGAGACAGGTTAGTTTGGATGTGATTTGAATGGAGAAAATCTAAACCAAGTAAAGTATTTTAGATACCAAGCAATGGAACCATAGAGCACAACTGAGTCATGGGGTGGGTGAGAGGATGAAGGTCCTGGGAGCACTGAGGAACGTGTGGAAAGAAAGGTCATTATCTATGAGGGCAAAAATGGGTATGTTTGAAGGTATATTAGTCCCAACAATGTTATATGGATGAAAAGCATGGACTACAGATGAGGATGTGCAGAGGAGAGTGGAGGTACTGATTAAGTAATAAAAGGGTGAGAGAGAGGTATGGTAATAAAAAGTGTGTGGTTGAAAGAGCTGAAGAAGGTGTACTGAAATGGTTTGGATGTATTGGGAGAACGAGTGAAAGAGGTTTTCAAAGATGATATGTGTCAGAAGCAAAGGGAGCAAGGAGAAGGGGAGACCAAAGTGGTGGTGGAAGGATGGTGGAGTGAAAAAGATTTAGAGTGATCAGGGCTTGAACATACAAGAGGGTGAAAGGTGTGCATGGGATAGAGTGAATTGGAGCAATGTGGTATACAGGGGTCCACATGCACTCAGTGGACTGAACTAAGGCATGTGAAGTGGCTAGGATAAACATGGAAAGGTCTGTGGAGCCTGGTTGCAGATACAGAGCTGTGGTTTTTGTGCATTACAAAGGACAGCTAGAAAATGGATGCAAGTGAATGCGGCCTTTCTTAGTCTGTTCCTGGTGCTACTTGCCAACATGCGAAACAATGATCAAGTATGAAAAAAAAGGGGGAGGGGGGGATATCATAAAGTGAAACCAATACACCATAGATTCAGAAATTTTGTTTTTGTCATAATTGTTTGTTGTTTCATATTTAGTGAAGCAGTGCCAGCAACAGACAAAAAACAAATGGCATTATTTGCTAACATCCCTTTTTCTAGTCACCATGTATAATGCACTAAAATGACAGCACTTTATCCACACCCAAGGCCAACAGACCTTTCTGTGGTTTCTCCTGATTGCCTCGTTTGCCCTACTTCAGTCTACTGTCAACACGTCACCCACTGTATAACTCATCACTCCATGTCACTTTATCCCTTGCATGCCTCACACCCTTCTGGATGTTCAGACCCTATCACTCAAAACCATCTTTCAGTTCATCCTTCCATCTCATCTTCATTATCCCACTTCTTGTTCTTTCCACTTCTGATGCTTACACCCTCTTACTCAACCTCTCCACACTCATCCTTCTTAAATGTGCATAACATTTCAGCCCACCCTCTTCAGCTTCCTCGGCCATATTCCTCCTACTACCCTATCATTTCTTGATCACCCCTCATCACACCACATATCCTATGTCTATCTATATCTTTGATGCCCATTCCCTTTAGGAACTCCCTCAGTGGGGAAGTCACAGCAGAGAGCAATTCTGATGCAGTGTTTCCAAAGGATCTTACCTAACATTCCTGCTGACTACTTATGCCTCATGTGTCTACCCACTGTTCCCACCCACTACTACTACCTCATGTTCCTACCTATTGTTTCTACTCACTACTTCTATCTAATGTTTCTCCCTATTGCTCCCCTCAAAAGTTGCTACTTACCACCTCTATCTATTGCTCCAACCATTTTGCCAAAAGGCATGGCTAGCACATAGCTGGGAATCTAGTTACAAATAATTTGTATGAGTTAAGTGTTGTCATTTGGTATGTGGGACTAGAAAAGATTGTATGTTTGTGGACAAAATACCTGGTATTCTGTCCATAAGCATGCAGTCCATGTGGGGGTGAGGAAGAAAGAAAAGACAGCTACCTGGGTCAGAGGAGTGCATAATGTCCACACTTCCAGCACATCCAACCCCTTTCATACCTTTTTTTTTAATCTTGGGGCCCATGCCTTGCGTCCATACAACATTGCTGGGACCACACTACCATCAAACTTATCAATCATTCCCTCCTCCGATAGTGATCTCTTTTTCCACATAATCCTCACTGTGCCCAGGAACTTAGCTCTCATGCTTACCCTGTGGCTTACTCACCTCCTATGATTCAATCTGCTTCCATGTCTACTATCAGGTACCTAAAACACTTCACTTCCTCCAGATTCTCTCCATTCAAACTCACATGCCAACTAAACTGTCTCTCTTCACTGATGAACTTAATAATCTTGCTTTTATTCACATCCTCAACTTATTCCTCTCACACATTCTCCCATCTCAGACACCTGCTTCTGCAGATTTCTCACTTGAGTATGCTACCACAGCTATGTCATCAGCAAACACCAATTGACCCATCGTGTCATCAGCAAACACCAACTGACCCATCGTGTCATCATCAACAAACACCAACTGACCCATTTGTCTGGCTCTCCAGCCAGAAAAAATTCAAATCCACATCTCTCTCTCTAAAACTCTCATGGTTACTTCCTCTCTGTCGCATCCTTAAACAAGTTAACAGCTATAATTACACCATATACCCTTGTTGCAAACCCACCTACAGCCCTTCCACCTCCTTTCTTCTAACTTGCACACAAACCTTACTCTGTTGATTAAAAAACCCTCCCTCCTTCTTGAAGCTTCTCTCCCACGCCATATATTTGTAACACCTACCACAATGCATCTCTAACGTCCTTATCATGCAAATTTTCTAGATCCATAAATACTACATACGATTCTCTATCTCTAAATATTTCTCAAACATTCTTCAAAGCAAACACCTGAACCAAACATCCTTTACCACTTCTTAAACCAAATTATTCCTCACCAAGCTGATGCACTGTGCATGCCACCACCCTCTCAGTGACATCTGTCCCAAACAACTTACCAGGTGTACTCAACAAACTTATACCACTAATTTGAACTCTCACTTTTGTCCCCTTGCCTTTATGCAGTGGCACTATACAGACATTCTCCCAGTTCTCGGGTACCTTACCTCTCACCTTGAATTGCACGTACAATGGAGATGCTAACTAACTAATCAGAAATGCTGTCACTTACTTTCTTTAGAAATTCAACCAAAATCCTTTCCATTCCAGCTGCTTTGCCACACTTCTTAGGTAAACTTTCACTATCTTTTCACCAAACCACTTGCCTCAACTCTCCTGTTTCATATATATCCAGATCCTAAACGCTCCGTATCTGCCTCCACATCATCTAACACCTTCAGTAGTCCTTCAAAATGTTCACTCGCTCTCCTCCACCTCTCCCTTGGCTGTTACCACTTCCCTATCTGCTCACTTCAGTGGTGCTCCCATTTGTTCTCTTGTTCGTCTCACATTATTCATCTCTGCAAAACATTTTTTCTCTGAAGTTTGCTGATACTCTCTCACTTGCCCTCATTTTCACTCCCTGACCTTAACCTCCTGCCACTTTCTCCTGTTCATCATCTTGTCCCAAACACCCCTGCCCTGCAGGTAAAACCTATACACCCATCTTTTCTCTTTTACAAACGACTAACTCATCCCATCATTCACTACCATTTCTCACATACCCACAACCCATCTTCCGCTTGCCACACTTTTCTTTTGCACATGAGAGCCCTGCTTCCCTATATACCTCCCATTCCTCACCTACTCCTCAAGTTTTGTTTAATCTCAGCTTTTGCCACTCATCCCCAATCTCTCCAGGTATCTCCTCACTTAAGTTTCTTTTTTCCAAGTTCACTCAGTTTCACTGCACTTTTCCCAAACATTTCCTAAAGCCTCTACAAACTTGCAACTTCTTTTCCACAAAGAAGTGATCAGATAACCCACTAGTTGCCCCATTCAGCACATTTACATCCAGAACTTTCTCTTTAATACACTGATCAGTTTGTGCATAATTCAGTAATGACTGCTTAACATTACCCCACTCCCCATGAATATTTGTATGTCACACTTTTTAAACCAGGTATTCCCTACCATCAGTCCTTTTTCAGCACAGAATTCCAAAAGCTATTCACCATTTTCATTCAGAATAGGCACCCCATGCCTCCCAGTTATACCCTCAGTTGCCACATCACACATTCTTGCATTCACATCACCCATTACTATTCCTCAATCCACTTATCAAAATTGCTGATGCACTCACTGGGTTCATCCAAAAACACTTGCCACCCTTCCCCACCTCTGATAACCAGAAAACAAAATAAACTAAGGTTTTTCAGATATAATCAGTCTTTACACTGAAGGGTTTAAAAGCACTTTTTTCTGGTGAGCTATCCATGCTGTGGTCTTGATTTGAAACTATGTCGCTGATAATGAGAGAGAGAGAGAGAGAGAGAGAGAGAGAGAGAGAGAGAGAGAGAGAGAGAGAGAGAGAGAGAGAGAGAGAGAGCTAACTAACTATGAGCACCTACAACAACATTTTTGCTTGAAGAGGGTTTGGTGTAGTGGCATTCATTAACAGGTGAAATCAAACTCCCCAGCCTTTATCATTTTGACAGAAGTTAAGATCCTCCTTTGTGTTTGAGAGAGAGAGAGAATTGCTGTTGAAAGCAATCAGATACCCACAGAATTTTCTTGCACCTCAAACAGAGATCATTCTCAATACTGCACAGTGGCAAAAATATGTCCTTACCCAACTAAAGAAATTCTGGGATGTGGAACCCATGCAAAATTTCCAGACAGAAGTTCATGAATAGCACATTCATTATGAGGGTAGGAAGAACTAAATTTCAGAAATGGTTGCTCTATCCAAATTCATACCTAGAGCTTGTCATTCCAAAATCCCTTACTGTAAACGAGTGCAGTGCCGCAAAACCAGTGGACTGCATTATATTAGAATGTATGCCTTTCTTTTTCACTTAGTCAAGAATCACAATGTGGTGCCATCCAAAAAGATGAAAAGCAGCAGTAATAAAGTAACATAAAGGCACGACTCCTTAAAATTTCCTCACATTCCTCCCAGTATATTGAAATACACTAAGCTTCTCTTTATTTTAACAGGCATCTACAAGGTTGCTATGTTGACATTGATGAGGCTTTCTCCAAATATGACAGCCTACAGACTAGGTAAGTTTCATATTTCTTTCTGAATTTGTGTTACACCTCATTGCATTCTCCAGTAACAGCTCTTTTTATGTGTTTTATCTTATCTATGGCTCCCTAGCTACCAGGAAAAAATGCATGCCTTTATTCACTCATTTTTTCCCACCATAATTTAGTACTTGTCCCAGACCTCTTTTGTTGATGGATTTTTAACATTTTACAGCTCTTGAGTATACAGCATTATCTTTATTATCAGTGAATTAAGAAATTTATATTTCATATAAGCTCCTAAGTGTACAGCATTATCTTTATTATCAGTGAATTAAGAAATTTATATTTCATATATGCTTCCATGACAAATGCCACTGCTTAATCTGTTATTTATGTTTTTCTGATGAAATCCTGTGCTTAGAATTCCATTTACTGCAAAGAAGAAATTCTGATACTTTCTTTTTACTAGTTAATTTTCAAAAAGGAATGCATTATTGGGAACACTGGATCCTGACCCCCTTAGAATATGAAAGTGCAAAACAGTTTCCCTCTTTTTTTAATAAAGCTATGCTTTAAATACACCTTAATTGCTGAGAAAAATAATTTATAAAGCTTCACTTTTCTCAAAAGATTTTCCCCAAGCTTACAAATATATATATGTTAACTCATGAGGTTTTTCAAAGAACACTGCCAACATGTCCTGACAAACTGCCACAATAATTTTCTCCTATCTTTGAGGTACTGTATTTTACAAGATCCATCCAATAATTTCTAAGACAATAATTTCTAAGAACTATACTCATGGTCACAAATGTACAAGAGGCAAAAGAATGCAAAGAATATTATTTGACCATTCTATGACCATCATCATCACCAATCATTGGCTGTTACAGTTTACTCCAGCTTCTGTTTCTTCAAGATCTTTTGACAGCTAATGTTATACTTTTTCAGAAAAATCTAACTCTTAGTTATCCTTCTGTCCACAGATTCTACCGTAAACTGTGATCTGAGGAAGTTACAAAATTTAAGGGGAACAGCAATAATGTGAGTTGTAAGTGAAACGTGCTAGTTGCATGATTTCTGAGAGGTCCTCTACCATGGAAAGGATATACTTATGCAAGAGAAAAGATAGTTTGCTAAGATGTATACATGATTAGTAGTTTGCTACCAGGTACTATATTTTTCATTTTTAGCTATATAGACTGATCACTGTGATAAGTATGTTTGTTACTTCTTTTCGTTATTTCATAATTACGATTTAATTTTCATAACTGCAATATTACTGTATTTACTTGAATATAAGTCAGCCTTGATTCTAAGCTGCAAAGTGAGTTTTGGACATTTTTCATGCAAAAAAAACTTTGACCTCTATTCCAAACCAAACCCCAGAATTGAACTATCTCTTTGAAACTGTACATCAAAATTACCTCACATTCAAAATTGCTCTTACATACTTTTTTCTCCCCTGAATCCCCCAGTCACACGATCAGGAAAGCTAAGGCCTTGAACACTTTGTATTACAGAGAACTGAACTATTTTGTATAATGAGTTCCAATGGATATAAGAGATTAAGGACCAAAGTAAAAAAAAAATGCTTGGTAACTGTATTAAACTACTGTAATGCACATAGTGTACTCTAAATAATGCAATATTTAATGAAAACTTTCCAGAAAATGTGGTGATGAGAGCTTGATATGGTGGTGGATAGGGTTGCTATTTGAGCAGGAAGGAAATTGGGACACTAGGGTGTTCTACTAGTCACTGAATTACATGATTCAGCAACTGTTTCAAATGACTGTGGAGAAGTCTTCCTAAGGCTTTTGGGAAAGGTAACCAACTGTAGCTCTGTGGAATGCTTCTAATTTTCCATGAAACTCCCTGTAGCTACATGAAACATCTGTAACATAAACAAAAACCTAAGTAAAAGACTATTTGAAAAAAATTGCAGAAACAAGCCAAGCCTTGACACAGCAAAGCCTGACAACATACAAAAGTTTAATAAGTTGCATGACAGCAAAGTTAATATGGGGCTCCACAAATGTAAAGGTCCTTCTCCTTACTGCAAAATTTGTTGAAAATAGGCAAGTGCACACAAACAACCAGACCTACAAAAATCACACAAGAATGGACAGAGAAACAGACAGATACTGCTTACTGTGTGACAATTGAATAAATGTTTATTAACTATTACAAGAAACTGTAACAAGAAAACTCTTGATGATATTAATACAAAGGTGAAAGGCTGAACAATGAACAGCTAAATTTTTTTTATATTTTAGCTGAGACAGCTTTGGCAACTGAATTCCCTATTCAAGATGATCTCATTAATGCCATTCATACATTTACATATATCCTAGCATAAGCAAGGACCAAATTTATTGACGAGCCTAAAGAGAAAATTATCAGCTGGGTTGATTGTCAGCCGACTCCCATGACCAGATTCAGATGCATGCAGACTTGGCCCCTGAATGTGTGACAGTCAGGAACACTGTTACTTCAGAGAGGTTCACAGATATCATGTGCAGTTACTGACTCATGTGTCAACATTAAAATCACTAGCAAGAGTATATATTTATTTCAATCAACTCTATCTATTACATACAATTCATTGTTAATTGATATTAGATACAGCAAAAAAAGTGTGTGTATTTATGGGAGAAAGAATATTTCCCATGTATTTCCTGTGTGCTGTAGAAGGAAGCAAAAAGGGGTAAGAGCTGGGGGCTGGAAATCCTCCCCTCCAGGTTTACTTTTCCAAAAGAAGGAACAGAGAAACATATGAGGAGATTTCCCTTTTTCCCTTTTTCCTGGCACTACCTCACTGAAGCAGGGGGGCAGTGATGCTGTTTCCTGTGGGGTGGGGTAGCAACAAGAATGGATGAAGACAAGCAAGTATGAGTATGTACACGTGTATATATGTATATGACTGTGTATGTGTATGCAGATGTATGTATATGTTAATATGTATATGTATCTATATGGGCATTTACATATATATATATATATATATATATATATATATATATATATATGTGTGTGTGTGTACATGAGTGGATGGGCCATTCTTCGTCTGTTTCTTGGAGCTACCTCACTGATGTGGGAAACAGCAACTAAGTATAATATATATTCATTTATATTTATTATACTTAGTCGCTGTCTCCCACATCAAAGAGGTAGCGCAAGGAAACAGATGAAAGAATGGCCCAACCCACCCACTTACACATGTATATACATAAACACCCTCACATGCACATATATATAGCTATACATTTCAACATATACATACACAGACATATACACACATGTACATATATGTATATATGTACAAAGGCAAGGGGGATAAGAGTGAGTGCTCAAATTACAGAGGTATAAGTTTGTTGAGTATTCCTGGTAAATTATATGGGGGGGTATTGATTGAGAGGGTGAAGGCATGTACAGAGCATCAGATAGGGGAAGAGCAGTGTGGCTTCAGAAGTGGTAGAGGATGTGGATCAGGTGTTTGCTTTGAAGAATGTATGTGAGAAATACTTAGAAAAGCAAATGGATTTGTATGTAGCATTTATGGATCTGGAGAAGGCATATGATAGAGTTGATAGAGATGCTCCGTGGAAGGTATTAAGAATATATGGTGTGGGAGGCAAGTTGTTAGAAGCAGTGAAAAGTTTTTATCGAGGATATAAGGCATGTGTACGTGTAGGAAGAGAGGAAAGTGATTGGTTCTCAGTGAATGTAGGTTTGCGGCAGGGGTGTGTGATGTCTCCATGGTTGTTTAATTTGTTTATGGATGGGGTTGTTAGGGAGGTGAAAGCAAGAGTTTTGGAAAGAGGGGCAAGTATGAAGTGTGTTGTGGATGAGAGAGCTTGGGAAGTGAGTCAGTTGTTGTTCGCTGATGATACAGCGCTGGTGGCTGATTCGTGTGAGAAACTGCAGAGGCTGGTGACTGAGTTTGGTAAAGTGTGTGAAAGAAGAAAGTTAAGAGTAAATGTGAATAAGAGCAAGGTTATTAGGTACAGTAGGGTTGAGGGTCAAGTCAACTGGGAGGTAAGCTTGAATGGAGAAAAACTGGAGGAAGTGAAGTGTTTTAGATATCTGGAAGTGGATTTGGCAGTGGATGGAACCATGGAAGCGGAAGTGAATCATAGGGTGGGGGAGAGGGAGAAAATCCTGGAAGCCTTGAAGAATGTGTGGAAGTCGAGAACATTATCTCGGAAAGCAAAAATGGGTATGTTTGAAGGAACAGTGGTTCCAACAATGGTGTATGGTTGCTAGGCGTGGGCTATGGATAGAGTTGTGCGCAGGAGGGTGGATGTGCTGGAAATGAGATGTTTGAGGACAATGTGTGGTGTGAGGTGGTTTGATTGAGTAAGTAATGTAAGGGTAAGAGAGATGTGTGGAAATAAAAAGAGCGTGGTTGAGAGAGCAGAAGAGGGTGTTTTGAAATGGTTTGGGCACATGGAGAGAATGAGTGAGGAAAGATTGACCAAGAGGATATACGTGTCGGATGTGGAGGGAACGAGGAGAAGTGGGAGACCAAATTGGAAGTGGAAAGATGGAGTGAAAAAGATTTTGACTGAACATGCAGGAGGGTGAAAGGCGGGCAAGGAATAGAGTGAATTGGATCGATGTGGTATACCGGGGTTGACGTGCTGTCAGTGGATTGAATCAGGGCATGTGAAGCATCTGGGGTAAACCATGGAAAGTTGTGTGGGGCCTGGATGTGGAAAGGGAGCTGTGGTTTCAGGCATTATTGCATGACAGCTAGAGACTGAGTGTGAACGAATGGGGCCTTTGTTGTCTTTTCCTAGCGCTGCCTCGCACACGAGGGGGGAGGGGGATGGTATTCCATGTGTGGCGAGGTGGCGATGGGAATAAATAAAGGCAGACAGTGTGAATTGTGTGCATGGGTATATATGTATGTGTCTGTGTGTGTATATATATGTGTACATTGAGATGTATAGGTATGTATATTTGCGTGTGTGGACGTGTATGTATATACATGTGTATGGGGGTGGGTTGGGCCATTTCTTTCGTCTGTCTCCTTGCGCTACCTCGCAAACGTGGGAGACAGCGACAAAACAAAATGAAAATAATAAAATATATATATATATATATATATATATATATATATATATATATATATATATAGGGGCAAGTATGAAGTCTGTTGGGGATGAGAGAGCTTGGGAAGTGAGTCAGTTGTTGTTCACTGATGATACACCGCTGGTGGCTGATTCATGTGAGAAACTGCAGAAGCTGGTGACTGAGTTTGGTAAAGTGTGTGAAAGAAGAAAGTTAAGAGTAAATGTGAATAAGAGCAAAGTTATTAGGTACAGTAGGGTTGAGGGTCAAGTCAATTGGGAGGTGAGTTTGAATGGAGAAAAACTGGAGGAAGTGAAGTGTTTTAGATATCTGGGAGTGGATCTGGCAGCGGATGGAACCATGGAAGCGGAAGTGGATCATAGGGTGGGGGAGGGGGCGAAAATTCTGGGAGCCTTGAAGAATGTGTGGAAGTCGAGAACATTATCTCGGAAAGCAAAAATGGGTATGTTTGAAGGAATAGTGGTTCCAACAATGTTGTATGGTTGCGAGGCGTGGGCTATGGATAGAGTTGTGCGCAGGAGGATGGATGTGCTGGAAATGAGATGTTTGAGGACAATGTGTGGTGTAAGGTGGTTTGATCGAGTAAGTAACGTAAGGGTAAGAGAGATGTGTGGAAATAAAAAGAGCATGGTTGAGAGAGCAGAAGAGGGTGTTTTGAAATGGTTTGGGCACATGGAGAGAATGAGTGAGGAAAGATTGACCAAGAGGATATATGTGTCTGAGGTGGAGGGAACGAGGAGAAGAGGGAGACCAAACTGGAGGTGGAAAGATGGAGTGAAAAAGATTTTGTGTGATCGGGGCCTGAACATGCAGGAGGGTGAAAGGAGGGCAAGGAATAGAGTGAATTGGAGCGATGTGGTATACCGGGGTAGACGTGCTGTCAGTGGATTGAATCAAGGCATGTGAAGCGTCTGGGGTAAACCATGGAAAGCTGTGTAGGTATGTATATTTGCGTGTGTGGACGTATGTATATACATGTGTATGGGGGTGGGTTGGGCCATTTCTTTCGTCTGTTTCCTTGCGCTACCTCGCAAACGCGGGAGACAGCGACAAAGCAAAAAAAAAAAAAAAATTATATATAGAGAGAGAGAGAGAGAGAGAGAGAGAGAGAGAGAGAGAGAGAGAGAGAGAAAGAGAGAGAAGGGGGCCAAGTGTGGATATTTCCTCTAAGGCTCAAACCTCTGCTCTTAATGCTACCTTGCTAACATGGGAAATGGCGAATATGTATGAAAAAATAATATATGTATGTATGGATCATAGTGAAGTGCCTGTGGATTGGCAGAATGCATGCATAGTGTCACTGAACAAAGGCAAAGGGGATGAGGGTTAGTGTTCAAACAATAGAGGCATAAGTTTTTGAGTATTCCTGGGAAATCACAAGGGAGAGCATTGATTGAGAGGGTGAAGGCATATACAGAGCATCAGATTGGGGAGGAGCAGTGTGGTTTCAGTAGTGGTAGAGGATGTGTGGATCAGGTATTTGCTTTGAAGATTGTGTGTGAGAAATACTTAGAAAAACATGGATTTGTCTGTAGCATTTATATATATGGTAAACATTAAACACTTGTTTTATGAAAATTCCCAACAACAACAAAAAATTACTAAAACCTCCAAAAACTATTACAAACAGTACATGAGATTCTATGAGCAAATAATCTGCACAATGATGAGGTCTTTATGGTGGTGTCTAAGGTAAGGTGATGGTGGGAGAGGGCACTCTTTGAAGAATTTTCATAACTTTGTATTCCCTTGTAAACAGCAACCCCACTTATGCTCCTTTTTCTTCTTTCTTTTAAATGTATGGCTTATAATTAATGAAGTACATGAGACTTACCGTAGGTCAGTTGAAATGTGCTTCGAATTTTATGAAGTAAATCACCTCTGCTAGAAGGGAGCTTTCACATGAGATACGCTTTGCCGCTTCATGTCACCAGACTTTAAAGAGTACGACCAACCACATGAAAGTAAGTGAACATTTTGCACTGCTAGAAATATGTAAGCCACAAGACGCTACAGAGCGTAGGGTGGGAGAGGTGGGCATGAGAAAGCTCCCTTCTAGCAGAGGTGATTTGCTTCATAAAATACGAAGGACATTTCAACTGACCAACAGTAAGTCTCATGTACTTCATTAATTTTACGTCAGCAAATCACACCTCTGCTAGAGGTCGCTTTCCCATGAGGTTTTGAAGCCATGTGGGTGTCGTACTGTAGACATGCAGAGCAGAGAAATGATACAAGCAGTAACCAACTGCAATATAGTAAGAAATTTACACAGCCATGGACCAGGTGACAAGAGACATCTCCTATGCAAACAAAATGAACAGACTATTGAAGCACAGCATCTTGGAAAGGATCGTGACTTGGGACAATCTCGTCATAAAACTTGGCAAAAGTCGCAGCCCTGGACCACCCAGCCCTTGCCATGATGTGTCCAATCGGTAGAGCCATGGCTTTGGCTTTCGATGCAGCTGCAGGCCGAACACTGCTCGCTCAATACTGGCTGGAGTCTATGCCCGACAGAGAAAGCACTGTTCGAATCCACCTTGCAACACTATCCCTCGTTACATGCTTGTGGGGCTTGATAAAACTTAGGAGTAACTTCCCATTCTCCTGATGTGCAGAATTTCTGAACTTCTCTGTCCTAGCAATATACATTTTCAGAGTTTCACACACACACAATCTAATGTCAGTAGAATATGCTTTAAAGGTCACAAACCACACATTGAACTTTGGCCTGCACTGTTTAATAGTTTCCCCTAACCAAACACAAACAGAAGCCTGCCCAAAACTAATATTCTTCAGCAACAAACAATGCAAAGTTTGTATTCTGGCAGCCTGCGTAAGTGCCATCAACATCACAAGCTTCAGTGTTAAATCCTTTAAAGAGAGGGAGGACAAAGGATCCATGGCTCGCAGATGCTGTAGCACCTGCTGAACATCCCAAGTTCTTGTATACCTAGAAATAGACGGCCGCAAGTTAAAAACTCCCTTTAAGAACCTGGTGACAAGAGGATGGCTGCCTGCACTGCAACCATCCACAGTAATCCCCAGGGAGGAGAGTGCACCCCTGGCAGTGTTGATTGAAGTATAACTAACACCTCTGTGGAAAGTGACAGACAGAAAATTCACAATATTAGTTACAGTGGGAGCAAAGGGATCGATGTTCCGGCTACCACAAAACTGTGACCACCTGTTAATATGTGGCTGGTACTGCCTCGCAATCGCAGGTCTCCAGGGGGCAAGGATGATGTCCGTACCTGCCTGAGAAATGCCCGTCTCGCAGACGTTGCCGGATAAGAGGCAAGCCATCAGTCAGGTGTGTCAGAGAATGGGGTGTTCCTCCTCCGTCGATGGGTGACGCAAGACGTGTGCCCCCCTCGGACAGCCGTGGTTCCTTGACCAGCAAAGTGAGTAGAGTCCCCATCCAGGGCTGGGACGGCCAGAGAGGCAATACCATCCACCCCTTCGCTGACTCTGCTCGAATTTTCTGTAGGCACCTGGCTATCAGAGCAAAGGGTGGGAAAAGGTATATTAGTTCAAACTGCTACCAGCAGATAGAAAAGGCATCAAAATGTTCTGCATCTGGGTCAGGTTTCCACGAGCAGAAATGAGTCACTTGAGCATTCAGTCTAGAAGCAAAGAGATCAATGCTCGGAACCCCAAATACTTCAGAGAGGGCCCTAAAGAGTTCTTCATTCAATTTCCACTCATGCCTGTCATTGAATGTCCGAGATAGCGCGTCTGCCATGAGATTGACTTTACCCGGTACATGAGAGCAGGTAAACCAGATATCATTCTCCGCACACCACTCCCAAAGGTCACGGCAAATGTCATTACATAGTGAGGACCGTGTGCCACCCATTTCATTGACATAGGTCACCGCCGTCGTGTTATCACAAAACATCCGAACATGTCGTCCTTTGAGAAGAGATGCAAATGAGCGCACTACCAGGGAGATGGCTTTGAGTTCCTTTGCATTAATGTGCAAGGCAGATTCTGATAATGACCATCTCCCATTAACTTTTTGTTGATTGAGGTAGCCACCCCAACCTAAATTTGATGCATCAGTATACAGATCCAATTCTGTACCCTTCCGAAAAATCTGTCTGTTTTGCAATGCAATGTGAGATACCCACCAAAGCAAGTCCAATCTCATCTCATGAGTGACCACCATCCACTTGTCAAAGTTACCTTTTGCGACTCAACGCAGCAATCTTAGCACATTCTAACCGCCTGTAATGCAGTTTCCCCATCTCTGCTGCTGGAACGGCTGCAACTAATAGCCCAACAACTCTGGCCACCTTCCAAATTTTGGCTCTGTCACTATGTAACAATTCCTCACAGCATTGTAGTATCTTGTGTATCCTACGAGCAGGTAATGTTACTGTCATAGTCTCAGAATCTATAATGTTCCCCAAATACTCCAAGTGCTTAGTGGGGACCAAGACAGATTTGCTTTCATTAATACAGTAACCTAACTTCTTGAGCAAGTCAACAGTGGCATGCACACTCTCACAACATCCATCAAAAGTGCAGTGACAAATAAGAGTATCATCAATGAAACTCGTGATGATATGTCCCTTCTCTCTAAGTACAGCAAAAACAGGTTTCATTAATTCAGTGAACAGATGGGAACCATCCGCAACCCAATTAGGGAGACATGTGAATTGATAAATTTTTCCTTGCCACATGAAACACAGAAAGCGTTGTTGCTCCTCAGCTATCTTAACAGAATAATAGGCGTGCTGCAAATCGACAGAGGCCATGAAGACACCGCTGTTAACAAGACGAATCGCCTGCTCAAAATATTCCATCTTGAAGTGTTTGTACTCTAAAAATTTATTAAATTTTTCCAGGTTAAGGATCATCCTAAACCCACCATCCTTCTTCCGTCTTAAGAAAATAGGGGAGAGAATCTGCCCCTCCTGTCTCTGGGTCTCCTTGATAACCCCAAGACTCAAAAGCTGTACAATTTCCTGGCAAACAATTTCCTAATTTCCAAATAAAGGACCAATGTGAGCAACATCAATATCTAAATGGCAATGCTGAACAATATCTAAAATATTTGGATCACTGGTAAAAGCATGCCACTCATGTACAAAATAGTGAAGTCTGCCAGCTTGAAAAGGATGACTCACCTCAGTTACTGCCGGGAATTGTGACCCCAGCCTCGGGAGTTTTTTGTCTCTGGACCCTGCCGTGAGAAGGATTGCCAGTGCTCACTCCGGGGATCATGCGTGCGTTGGCCATATGGATGAAACCTGGCCATAAAACCCCAGTATGGCAGTCTCCCAGAAGAGCCCCTAAACTTGCCAGGACCAAACTTCGAGGTAGAGAGCGGTTTCCTTGGAGCAATCTTACTCCTTAACTTTTCAGACTCCTCAATGTGCTTGGCTGAGAGTGAGACATCATCCCCAAACAGAAGACGAGTCATGGGCACCTTGTCTGAACAGAGGTGAGCATACTTGTGGTTAATTTCGCGCTTGATGATGAACCGGCGAGCCCGATTATTCTTGTGGTTAGCATGACCCAGGAGTGCCAGGGCACCATTAAGCATGCCCACCTCCTGGGCAACATCTGGTTGGCTAGTCTGGGCGATCTTGTTAAGCACTGTGAGTGACTTAGTCAAAATTGTGGCAGCCGTAATAATGTCTTTCCCAACATCCTTCAAACGGAAGTCTGCCTTCTTGGCATCAGTCTTCAGTGCATCTAAAACTTGCAAGTTGCAATCCACGGGCGCTAAGGCATGACAGTTATCTGGCCTCTTGGCTGCAGCATCCTCCAAAATCTCCTTATACTCCTCCTCTCGCAAGCCGTGAGCAAATACATGGTTAACCATATCGGCAACATGCTGGTCAATGCCATCAGACACCTCATCCACAGGACCGTTAGCCCTGACGCACTGCAGGAGAACACTGTCAGGCCGCCTGTCATTCTCAAAGACACAATCATCACTGGAAAGATAATGCTCAGCTGGAGTAAAGCCCGAAAAACCCGTGGGCGAGGGAAGCACAGGCACCACCGGGCTAGAATGGCCAATGTTTACATAGGCGGCCGCCGCGGCATCATCAGCCCCCCGACTGGGGCCAAAGTTCCTTTCCTCCCTCAATTTCTCCACATCACCACGTAAAGCAGCCAAAGCGTCCACCACCATGTTCCAGGGCGGCGCAGCTCCAGAGGGATCACGGGAAGAAGGCTGCCAAGCTCGCACCAGCACAAAAATGTCTGGAAGGTGCCAAGGAAGCACAGCAACTGGTGGCGTGAAGCGTTAAAGCGTATCTCATGGGAAAGCGACCTCTAGCAGAGGTGTGATTTGCTGACGTAAATTCAAGAAAATATAGTTGTGGATCAGTATTGAATTACGTTTTCTTTGAAGATAATTATTCCAATCTACTGATACAAATGAAATCAGAATTATTCATATGAACGGAAGTGACGATACAAATTTTGATTTAAAACTAAGATACATTTGAGTCTTTCTGATGGATGTGATTTCTTACCAACATATAACAATTATATTACTTCTTTTTAATTATTATTAGTTATACTGTACTTCTACACAATAAAGTGACTCAGTTAAGAGCATAATTAATACATTTTGGAGAATGTCAATAAGATATAAGCATCCTGTCAGAGGTACATGTTTTTCATGTCTTGTGGGATGCTAAACCAGCTAAACTTTAATAACTGCACAAATCTACTTTTTCTAGAATTTAGATAATACTATTATATAGAATTACTAAGAAATACCTATGGGAGAGCTGGTTCAGGGTATCAGGAACCCACTTACTCTACGGTTATCAAACAACTGTTGAACTACTCTCATTGCATAAAAGTTTACGATGTGTAACTGTTGCTATTTATGCTTTACTTAAATATCAAAATTTTCACCACATACTGTAGCACTATATCCAGATTTATTCTCTGTTGCAATATCGTTTATTGTTTGAAATATGTTAAACTTATGTCATAGACTTAATAGGATAAGCTTAATTTCCTGATTAAATTATTATCACAAAACTTAATAAAGCCATAATCTTCCATTCTTGTTAAAAACTGGATAAAGGTTCATATGAACTTTCTTTTCTTGCATACTTGATCGCTGTTTCCTGCGTTAGTGAGGTAGAGCCAGGAACGGACAAAGAAAGGTCACATTTGTTCACATCATTCTCTTATTGGTCATACGAACAAAGTACAAAACATTATTTTCATGATATAAAAATTGCTCTTATTTTGTTTAATCAGTGTTCTTCCAATAATAAAAAGAAAAATTGTAGCATCCATATCATGAAAGTAATATTTTCTATTCAATGTTAACAGGACTAGGAAACGAAGGTGGATTTCAGAAGGGAAGAAGGGGTGTAACCGTGACTTTTGCATTAAAGATATAGTAACAAAGTTTTGAGAAAATGATGCAGTCTCATTTATAAATGTACAAAAGGATGGATAAATGAAGTGAAAAAGGTTTTGAGCGATCGGGGCCTGAACAAACAGGAAGGTTAAAGGCATACACATGGCAGAGTAAATGGGAACAATGTCATATATTGGGGTCGACTAGCTGTCAATGGACTAAATCATAGCATGTGAAGCGTCTGGGATAAACCATAGAAAGTTCTATGGAGCCTCCTTGTGGATAGGGAGCTGTGGTTTTTGGTGCATTACACACAACAGCTACAGAATGGATGTGAGTGATTGTGGCCTTTCCTCATCTGTTTCCTGGTACTATCTTGCTAACATGGGAAACGGCAATCAGGTATGAAAATATATATATTCATATAGAACTAATGACAAAACATGAAAGACCTCTTGAGAATGTAAAAGGAAGGTCTCCTAAGACGATTTTTTTAGATTTAGTGTTAAGTTACAAATCTACCATTGTGTATTGTGTAAAGTGCAATCACTTAACAAGAAATGGTAAAAGATTACCAAAATATACAATGCAAATAGTGATATAACTTTGTTTTTAAATGAATGTAAAAAAATTTCTCATGTATTTCAGTATATATAGGTTATGCATATAATTTAAGACATTATATTTTAAAAGTAAATGTAAGATGTACTCTAATATTTCTAATATTTGTTAAACAACAAATATATTATGTGTTATTTATGGGGTTGGTATAAGTGACTCAACTGAATGTTGTTATAAGTCCTTAAAAGAATGTGCTATTTTCAAAACAACAGCAGAGCAAGAAATGTACCATTCTCACAGCAGAAATATGAGCAAGGAATGTGCCATCCTCAGAGTGATAACACGACCAAGGAATGTGCCATTCTCACAGCAGTAACATGAGCAAAAAATGTACCATTCTTGCTGCAAGTAATATGATGAAACATTATGCACAAACTGGAATACCTTCAACGAGTTCTCAAATTGTGAATCTTAACATATTTTAAGAGTCAAAAATTATACTGTTGATTTAAAAACTCAAATTGAGTGTTCTTCACAAACTGTGCTTATTTAGATCCTACAATGTATGGATGACACTGGTCTCTGATTAAAAATATACTAACATATATTCAACTTTGTTTTATTTCTCAGTACAAAATGTTTAACAGAATTTACATTATGAGATTCAGGTAGTAACAACCATTATTCTTAAGTAGCATTAAAAAACTAATGTTACCACTAACTATTAAAGATGCATACAATGTGTGTGATGAAGTTTCTTTCCTACAGTATTATGTTTCAGAAATTTTCTTAATTTTAGCTACGTGTGAAACAATCATTTTAATATCTAATGAAAGTTCAACAGCAGGCAATCAACACCTATCAACCACTTTTACAAACTTTTAGTTGGTACCAAGTTGAAAATCGACCTCATTTAGCAATAAATACCCAAACAGGAATCCTTTTCATTCTATTATCATTACACATGAAATAATATCGATCAAACAAAAATCCTAAAATTACTTGTAACTGATTGTGTCTATGTACTGTTAAGCCAAATTTTTTTCTTCTATGATTTGTAAGACAACACAAATTAGGGTGCCTCCAGCAATTAAGTTGAGGAGATGAAAATTAGTATTGTAATGAAATGGGAAGATAAAAGAAAAATTGGGAAAAGCAATTGTATTACAGACTCTTTTGATTATGGGGATATATCAAAGAAAAATGCAGTCAGAAGGACTGAATGAAGCTCTTCCAAGAATATCTCCCAAGAGATATTCTTGGACACACTCAACACAATGACACAAAAAAGTAATTTATGTACAATCCCACTTAAAAATGCTCACACTCCAATTTTTGAGCAGCTCTAGCCCCCTCCTGCACACAGAGAGATGTCACTCCAGCTTCACATTTCAGCAACCTATACTAAAGATCCCTTCATCATCAAATACATCAGTAATGAAATATATATTCACTGTAATGATTTGAGATGCACTAAGCAAAAGTCATTGTCAAACACAAACTATACTCATAACAGAAAGACATCTCAAATTACACCCCTGAGACATATTCAAGTTTCACATAAAACATCCCCAGCTGCAAATACAAGCACTTGCAGATATCTTCAATCTCTTGGTTACACACAAAAAAAAATTGCTAACATCTGAAACTTGCCAACATATTACCTGTCTTGAAACCCTCCAAACCAGCTAACTCCTCTTCCTCCTCACACCAAATATCACTTCTGTCTTTAGTATCCAAACTTTTTGCAAAACCAATTCACAAGAGAATAGAGCACAAATCTTACTCTCACCTATACAACATGGCCTTAGACTTCACCACTCCAACTCCAATCTATACACAGATCCCATATAACATATCCTAGATGGCATCAACCAATCACAACCTCCATGCTGCTCAATATTAGAAGCAGAAGACATAAACAGTGGCTGACACTGTCCCCAACACTTACTCAAACAAAAGATACTGACACCATTCTCCACAACAATGACAAAAAGAAGATGGTCAGTTTTACAGCTTGCCACCATGCAAGAGTCACTCACAAAAGCCTCATCTTTAAAGCCCTTAAGGTCCACAATGGAATTCTCCAAGAAGTAGATCTGTCCCTGACCCTCTTCAACCTCTTCTTGCATGACCTCCCAGTACCTTTAATAAACCACATAAACATAGCTAAGATGTAAGCAAAGAAATTGAGAACTCAATAATTATAAACTTTTCAAGAGATATAGGAGGTTCATGCAGCTATACCAGAAAGAAGGGACATGGTTAATGTAGACAGCACATATAAATTTATGAGGTTGTATGACAGTAGAGAGCATTCAAGAGATGAAGCCTTAAGTGTAAAATTCCCTCCCAAGACAGTACTAATAGGTAATTACAGTATGAAAGTATTCTCATGCACAATGGTGTTACCAAACTTCACCTGTTCAAGGTTACACTGCAAGTGTTAAGTCACCTTTGGTGAGGCTGTAACACTGGAACTACAGCCTCATTCAAGAATTTCTTAGTCTAAAGGAGTCAAAATTTCCCTGCTAATGGAAGTAGTGCAACCTTGGGCTGCAAGATCCATTAGGAAGGTCCTGGGTAATAACGTGACTCACAGAAACTGATTATGGGGTGATTATGAATAGACTTGCAGATGACCTCAAAACTACTTAAAAAAGAAAACTGACATCACAGTAGAAACAATAGATATGCAGCACTATAATACAAAATTGGGACAATGACTTACCAGTAACATAATGTCTGCATCACCAAAGAAGTCCTCAATCACTCTTTCAACCACAGATATAGACATATCCAACTTGCAAATTTCAATTACTTTAAATGAGCAATCAGTCACATTCAACAAAAGCCTGGCTATTCTGGGCAACACATACAATACACACAGCATTAAGTCCTCACTTAAAAACATCACCATGAAAGCAACATGGAAGCAGTAAATGCTCTCAAAACTCTAATTGGTACTAGATTTGCATAAGAAAAAAAAAATCTGTTAGTATCCCCTACAAAAAATTTTCTGCTCCACTTTAAACTGTCTCACTTGGCCAGCTGTCCACCCTCTCCAAAGCAAATGAAGCTGCAAACCACACAAACTACAGCACTCAGATTAATTACTGGCTGCCTAGTCAAACAAATACTCAGCACCTGCAAAATGAAACAAAGATTCTCCCAATACAATCACACTTCAACATGCTTAGCACTCACTTTCTTACATCAGCACTAGACCCTTCTCATCGAAACTACTCCATATCTTACCTCCCACCCAAATACATATAAAAAGCTTTATCCTGTCTCATACTTGAGCAACTTGTACTCACAGATATCCCCATGCCAACAAATACAACACTAATAAAACACAAAGTTATGACCCAACGAGCACAAAACAACTGCTTTCACAACTCAGTCTTAAATGCCATCCCAATTTAAATCCACACTCAACAGGCATACACAAATTACTCTTTCTCATCTACACTCTAGACACCACCCTTCCCTACAGCATAACAAACACTAATTCAACATATCTCAAGACCCTTCATGTCTACTATACAACTTTTTCAATGAAGAAACTAAACAATGACTATTCCACTGCTGTGAATCTTCCTACATAAACACACTCACAGAATCACAACCCTCTATGACCTGCTGTCCTACCTGGTGGATGTGGCCAGTTTCCTGAAAGTTGTAGGAGCCATATACAAGATGAGAGGGACTACTGGGGTAGAAAATAAATAGTGTGTGTGTGTGTAATCATGTATTTGTAATTACCTAAACGTAATGTACAGGGAGGGACTTTTACACTTGTGGGGGCCCCATATCTTGAACTCCCTACTATTGCACAACTTCTAAATCTATATATGCTGTCAGCATTAACCATGTCCCTATTCACCCTTTTCAATTCATCCACCACTCTTATACTATAAAAGTACTTCTTTGCATCTTCTTTACAAATTTCCTGCTTAATGTCATGCTATGTCCTATGGCTGCTCTGTCCCATCTCTCAGAACTATTCGCTGACCACATCACCCCCCACTCTTCTCTCTTCCATAGTAGGCAAATCTAAAGCTTCTAGCTTTTCCCTGTAACATTTTTTCACTCTTGATCGCTGTGTCCTACATTGCTAAGGTAGTGCCAGGAACAGATGAAGAAAGGCCACATTCCCTCACATCCATTCTCTAGCTGTCATGTGTAATGCACCAAAACCATGACTCCCTATCCACAACAAGGCCCCACAGACCTTTCTATGGTTTAACCTAGAAGCTTCACATACCTTGGGCCACTCCCTTGATAGCACGACAATCCCAGCATACCACATCATTACACATTGCTCTATGCCATGCATGCCTTTTGTCCTCTTGCATGTTCAGGCTCAGATTACTCAATATCTTTTTCACTACATCCTTCCATCTCCAGTTTGGTCTCCCCATTCTCTTTGTTCCCTCCAAGTCTGACACATATAACCTATTTGTCGACCTTTCCTCACTCATTCTCTCCATTTGTCCAAACCATTTCAGCATGCCCTCTTCTGCTCTCTTGACCAAGCCTCTCTCTTACCCTTCATTACTTACTCAATCAAACCATCACAAACCACGTTCTGTCCTCAAACACTTCAATTCCAACACATCCACACTCTTCCACACAGCCTTATCTTCAGCCCATGCCTCACATCCGTATAATATTGTTAAGATTACTATTCCTTCAAACATACCCATTTTTGCCCTCCCAGATAATGTTCTCTCTTTCCACGCATTCTTCAGTGCTCCCAAAACCTTCATCCCTTTAGGAAAGTCATTTACATATATCAAGAGGAGTAATGGTCCCAGAACAGAACCCTGTGGCACTCTGCAGGTTACTTTGACCTATGGTGATTTCTAAAACCTCCTCCCCATTCCATCTCCCAATGTAAAACACTTTTGATCTTGTTATGCAGTTCCTCACATATCCTCATATCATCCTCTACAATTCTTCCCATACCTCCTTAACTGACAACTGTTTCCTTCTGATTCTATAGGAATGATTTTGAGTTTCTCCTTTTTGAAAGTTTCTTTATTCCTCTTTTCTCATCCTACTATATTCATTCCCTGCTCTCTTTTACTATGCAAATCCTAGCCAGCTGAAGCGACTTCTACGTCCTCACCACTGCACATCTCGAGCTCCTTGCTATTTGACATCTTTTATTAAACCATCTTTACTCTTTCCAGCCATTCCTCTGTATCAGATGCTTGAGAACCTATCACCATAAAGCTCTGGTTCCTGGCTAATGAGCTCCATTTCCCAATCTATGTTACCACAGAAAAAGTTGAGGTCTGTGTAGTTTCTACAACTTTATCTTCTACTAATGCCTTGTTTCATCTCTGCTCCTTTAATGTCCTCAATTATTTCAAGATCACTTTTCCAACTGGTGTATCATACATAATATTCTCAATATACATCCTAATATGTGCAAAAATGAGATCTAGCAATTATGGTGTATGAGTCCCTCTCATCCCTACTGTGCTTACTGATGCTGGTATAGGAAACTTCCATTTATACTCTAAAAACTTGTCTCTCTGTTACTCCTTATAACCATGAAAATCCAAATTCCCTAAGTCTACCCCTTTATATTTGAAAATCCCCATTATTAGTACTTTACTATCTCTAACAAATGAGTGTTTTGCTGCTTCATGTACCATCTTGACTGTTTCTTTAGTTATCACTGTATCTATGCTCTTGATCACTGCAATTCTTTGAAGGATTATAAAACATTAACAACACTGCAATTCTATCCTACAATTACTCTTCCCATTGTGCATTGTTTACATGGGCTATCCTCCAATATTTTTTGAAACTCAGGGCTACCTCTTTGGGCAGAACAAGTGAGATCTCATCTCTTTAGTAAGCTTTGTTTCCTTCAATCTAACACACAAGGTGCACTCCCTAACATGATCTGTGAATTCCAGCTCATTACCATTAACCATTAGTCCATCAACATTTAATACATTACCATGTCCACTCTACAGTGCTGGCAGGGATGGTCCATCTCTTGCCCTTATTTGGTGTCTTCAATTTTTTGTCTTCTGACTGTACTTCTTACTTATCCCCTTCCCTTCCTTTATCACATTTGATGAATATCCCACTGAATTTCATCTTGCCTTAAAGCTTTTTAGCTTTCCTAAGTACCTCTTGGCCAGATGACTCCAAGTCAAATGTATCCATACCTTGTCATCTGTCATGATTATAACCACAAAATATTTTCCTTTAATCAACAAAATTGCATCTGGAAGATCCACTGCCTCAAGCAATTCTTATAATCATTTCCTCCTTTCCATTTTTTTCTCATCTAATATATGATCTCCCAAACCAAAAATAATCAGTGGTTTACATTTATCTTTGTAATCTTGGTGTCATGTATTTTTCACCTAGATCCTTGTGTTGAATTGTCAACCTCTGTGTCTGTGTATGTGTATGTGTCATTACCAATTTGTGCTTTACACCCATAGGATTCCATCCCTTGAACATTCTGCACTATCATACTACTGAAACTATGTAAGTTGTTGGAAATTAACCATGTTCTCAATCATTTTATTCCATTTATCCACCACTCCTATCCTGTAAAAGTACTTACATCTTTTTGACACATTTCTTGCTTAATTTCATGTTATGTCCTCTGGTTCCACTATCTCTATATCTCTCAAAGAACTGCTCACTGTCCATATCATCATTCTGTTTCAAAAACTTCAAAGGTTGAGATCAGGTCATCCTCTCCCTCACTCTTCCACCCTCTAAGGTGGGCAAGTTTAAAACCTTTATCCTTTCCCTGTAACTCAATGCAATTCTGGTACTATCTCAAGTTCAAAGCCTTTATCCTTTCCCTGTAACTCAACTCACTTAATTCTGGTACTATCTTCTGTTATTCTCTTCTAGACCTTCTCTATAAGCTCTTTGTGCTTCTTTGAGAAATATTCCAGTTTTGGCATCATGTAAGACATAAACAGTTTGCTAATCATTTTCTTTTCCATGTATTTAAAAGTTACCCTTATATGTGACAGCAGACAGTTTGTCTCCTTAACTATTCTACTAATGTGGGATTCAGACAAGTTAGGGATGAGAACAACTCCCATGTCCCTCTACCACACAGAATCCTGATGCTTATTTCCATCTAAATATTGATCATGAATGTATGTACTTTCAATCTGGACATCATCCATCTCTTCAGCATTACAAACACAGATTCAACATATCACAGGGCCCTTTCTGCCCAAGATGTAAATTCCACACCAAACACTCACTCATCAACCTTCTTGTACTCACCCCACAAAGACACACATACATCACCACACTTTCTGACCTGCATGCAGTTCCACCAATAGACACAGCCAGCTTTCTGAGTGCTACAGGATCCCCATAAAAGGGGGTCCTTAGGCTGGTATGTAAGTTAAGATGTTATGATAATACACATAAATACACACACATATATATATATATATATACATATTTTTTTCATACTCGATTGCCATTTCCCACATTAGCAAGGTAGCCACAGGAACAGAAGAAAAAAGGCTACATCCTCTCACAACCATTCTCTAGACCACCAAATCCACATGACCAGCTTTCTGTGTGTTACAGAAGCCTAAAGGAAGGGGCTGGAAACCCTCCCCTCCTTGTATTTCAATTTCTAAAAGAGGAAACAGAATATGTACATGTGTATATATGTCTATGTATGTGTATGTATATGTATATATATATGTGTTTATGTTGATATGTATATGTATGTGTAGGTATATGTACATGTATGGGCATTCATGTATGTTTCTTTCTCTGGTAAACAGAGATGAGGTAGTAAAAGCTTTGCGGAAGATGAAAGCTGGCAAGGCAGGGGGTTTGGATGGTATTGCAGTGGAATTTATTAAAAAAGGGGGTGACTGTATTGTTGACTGGTAGGTAAGGTTACATAATGTATGTATGACTCATGGTGAGGTGCCTGAGGATTGGTGGAATGCTAGCATAGTGCCATTGCAGAAAGGCAAAGGGGATAAAAGTGAGTGCTCAAATTACACAGGTATAAATTTGTTGAGTATCCCTGGGAATTTATATGGGAGGGTATTGATTGAGAGGGTGAAGGCATGTACAGAGCATCAGATTGGGGAAGAGAAGTGTGGTTTCAGAAGTGGTAGAGGATGTGTGGATCAGGTGTTTGCTTTGAAGAATGTATGTGAGAAATACTTAGAAAAGCAAATGGATTTGTATGTAGCATTTATGGATCTGGAGAAGGCATATGATAGAGTTGATAGAGATGCTCTGTGGAAGGTATTAAGAATATATGGTGTGGGAGGCAAGTTGTTAGAAGCAGTGAAAAGTTTTTATCGAGGATGTAAGGCATGTGTACGTGTAGGAAGAGAGGAAAGTGATTGGTTCTCAGTGAATGTAGGTTTGCGGCAGGGGTGTGTGATGTCTCCATGGTTGTTTAATTTGTTTATGGATGGGGTTGTTAGGGAGGTGAATGCAAGAGTTTTGGAAAGAGGGGCAAGTATGAAGTGTGTTGTGGATGAGAGAGCTTGGGAAGTGAGTCAGTTGTTGTTCGCTGATGATACAGCACTGGTGGCTGATTCATGTGAGAAACTGCAGAAGCTGGTGACTGAGTTTGGTAAAGTGTGTGAAAGAAGAAAGCTAAGAGTAAATGTGACTAAGAGCAAGGTTATTAGGTACAGTAGGGTTGAGGGTCAAGTCAACTGGGAGGTAAGTTTGAATGGAGAAAAACTGGAGGAAGTGAAGTGTTTTAGATATCTGGAAGTGGATTTGGCAGTGGATGGAACCATGGAAGCGGAAGTGAATCACAGGGTGGGGGAGGGGGCGAAAATTTTGGGAGCGTGGGAAGTCTAGAACATTATCTCGGAAAGCAAAAATGGGTGTTTGAGGGAATATTGGTCCCAACAATGTTATATGGTTGCGAAGCGTGGGCTATGGATAGAGTTATGTGCAGGAGGGTGGATGTGCTGGAAATGAGATGTTTGAGGACAATATGTGGTGTGAGGTGGTTTGATTGAGTAAGTAATAATAGAGTAAGAGAGATGTGTGGTAATAAAAAGAGTGTGGTTGAGAAAGCAGAAGAGGGTGTTTTGAAATGGTTTTGTCACATGGAGAGAATGAGTGAGGAAAGATTGACCAAGAGGATATATGTGTCAGAGGTGGAGGGAACGGGGAGAAGTGGGAGACCAAACTGGAGGTGGAAAGATGGAATGAAAAAGATTTTGAGCTATCGGGGCCTGAACATACAGGAGGGTGAAAGGCGTACAAGGAATAGAGTATATTGGAACAATTTGGTATACCAGGGTTTGATGTGCTGTCAATGGATTGAACCAGGGCATGTGAAGCATCTGGGGTAAACCATGGAAAGGTCTGTGGGGCCTAGGTGTGGAAAGGGAGCTGCGGTTTTGGTGTATTACACATGACAGCTAGAGACTGAGTGTGAATGAATGTGGCCTTTTTTTGTCTTTTTCCTGGTGCTTCCTCACTGGAGGTGGAGGGGGATGCTATTTCATGTGTGGCGAGGTGGCTACGGGAATAGATGAAGGAAGCAAGTATGAATATGTACATGTGTATATATGTATATGTCTGTGTATGTATATGTATGTATACATTGAAATGTATACATATGTTATGTGCATGTATGGGTGTTTATGTATATATATATATATATATATATATATATATATATATATATATATATATGTGTGTATGTGGGTGGGTTGGGCCATTCCTCGTCTGTTTCCTTGCACTACCTCACTGAAGTGGGAGATGGTGATCAAGTATAATAATAATGAATATATATATATATATACATATTATCAAAAGTAATAAATGGCACAATAAAAGATTTAATAAGCTGAAAATTTTTTTTTTACCATGACTAAAAGCGTTGCCATCACTGAGTCATGATTTCATTCTTAATGTGATTCCTTTGACGGTTAAGGCCACAGTTCTTCAGAGCTTGCAACAGCCCTGGCATGGGGTCAGCATGAATTTGCCTTTTATACTCTCCTAGAATCTGCAATAACATAAGGAAAATCAGTTATCATGAGAGAAAACTGAAAGTGATTGTAAATATTTATGTTCCTACTCTTTAGCAGTATATTCAAGTACAGACCCCTCCCATGCGTATTCACCATGTATGCAGATTTCCTTGCCTTCATAAACAATAACACTTAATTCTTCAGAATGCAATGCCCTGTTTCATGTGTTGCCATTCTAGCTATTGACATCACTGCATTTTCCCATAAAGCACTGCCCTGATATGGCCTCACTTTCCAGCCACTGAATCCCCTCACAATGTAGAGGTCAATTTCGATGGTTATCTGCTCATGTAAGATGAATGGGCAACTTTTCTGGCACTTCAGTACACTTTGCCTTTCCACAAGCTCTCTAACCTTAGAAGAAAATGGAATATAATATCTTCCTATTCAACTAGCCAACCAGTGAGCAAGTAAAAGCTTCATTATTAGTATATGAAACTATTGCCTTCTAATGCAAGAAGATGGATATCAATCCTTTAAGAATAGATTTCACCTGACAAATGTATGGACTGCCATCACCGAGCAAATAAAAATTCTTTTTTTCTTATTTGATCCCCTTTTCCCGCATGAATGAGGTAGCACCTGGAACAGACAGAAAAAGGCCACATCCGCTCACATTCATTCTCTAGCTGTTATGTGTAATGCACCGAAACCACAGCTCGCTATCAACAGCCAAACCCCACAGATATTTTCATGGTTTATCCTAGCTGCTTTACATGCCTGGTTCAGTCCAGTGACAGCATGATAACCCCAGTATATCACACTATTCCAATTCACTTTATTCCATGCATGCCTTTCACCCTTCTGCATGTTCAGGCCCCAATAGCTCAAAATCTTGCACTAATTCGTTCCATCTCCATTTCTGTCTCCCTGTTCTTGTTTCCTCCACTCCAGACACATATATGCTCTTTGTCAACCTTTCCTCACTCATCCTCTCCATATGTCAATACCATTTCAGCACACCTTCTGCTCTCTCAGCTGCACTCTACTTATTACTACATATCTCTCTTGTCCTTTCATTACTTAATCAAACCACTTCAAACCATATATTGTCTTCAAACATTTCATTTCCAAAACATACATCCTCCTACCCACAGCTCTATCTATAGCCCATGCCCAGCATCCATGCAATATTGTTGGGAATACTGTTCCTTCAAACATACCCATTTCTGCCCTCCCAACAGTCTCTCTTTCCACACATTCATCAGTGCTCCCATAACCTTCACATCCTCCCCCACCCTAAGCCTCACTTCCGCTTCCATGGTTCCATTCGCTGCCATGTCCATTCCCAGATATCTATGAAACTTCATTTCCTCCAAATTTTCTCCATTCAAACTCAAATCCTAACTAACTTCTCCCTCAATCCTGCTAAACATAATAACCTTGCTTTTATTCATATTTAGTATCAACTTTTTCCTTTCACACACTTTTCCAAACTGAGTCATTGACTTCAGCAGTTTCTCACTCAAATCTGCTACCATGGCTGTATCAACAGCATACAACAACTGACTCACTTCCGAGGCCCTCCCATCCTTCACAGACTGCATACTCGCCCCTCACTTCAAAACTCTTGCATTTACCTCCCTCACAAAACCATCCATAAACAAACTGAACAACCATGATGACATCACACATCCCTGCCTTAAACCAACCTTCACTTGGAACCATTCATCTTCCTCTCTTCCTACTTGTACACAAGCCTTACAACCTTAAAAAAATTTTCACTGCTTTTAGCAGCTTTCCTTCCACACTGTATATTCTTAAGACCTTTCACAAAGCATCTCTATCAACCCTATCATATGCCTTCTCCAGCTCCATGAATGCCACAAACAAATTCATCTATTCTTTTAAGTATTTCTCACACACATTCTTTATATCAAACACCTGATTCACACATCCTCTACCACTTCTAAAACCACACTGCTCCTCCCCAACCTGGTGCTCAGTACATGCCCTCAGTCTCTCGATCAATACCCTCCCATGCAACTTCCCTCATGCACTCATGAAACTTATACCTCTGTAGTTTGAAAATTCACCATTATTCCACTTGCCTCTATACAAAGGCACTATACTTGCATTTTGCCAATCCTCAGGGCCAATGCAATGATCCATACATACATTACAAATCTTTCCCAGCCAATCCACAACAGTCACCCCTTTCTTAATAAATTCAACTGTAATACCATCCACTCTAGCTGCTATGCAGCATTTCATCTTATTTCATCTTCACTACCTCTTCTCTCTTCACCAAACCATCAAAACACCCTACATATGCCACTATCATCAAACACATTCAACAATCCTTCAAAATACTCACTCCATCCCCTCCTCACTTCTTCAGAACCAGTTAACACTTCCTCTTTTGCCCACTTCATCGATGTTCCCATTTGTTCTCTTATATTTCACACATCATTTACCTCCTTCCAAAACAAAATTTTTTTTTTGTCAATTCAAAGATGCAGAAATACATCTTTAATTGATGGATGTCTATGAACATACTGGCATAATTTATGGTAAACCTATAATGCCCAAAGGGTTAAAACTCAACCTCAAAGTTAATTTTTTATGCAGTTTGGAAAGACTGAGGTTACCCAGAGATGAGATAAATAGACATCACTGTTGCTCCCATTCTGTATTAAAAGAATAAATAATCTATGATCACAATGCTGTGCCTTACTGATATACTTGGTGTTAGGTGAGGTCTAACATCTATGTATGAGTCTCACCTGATAAGTTTTATCCTTCTGACGCATGGCAGGTTCATGAAACAGCTCACTAACAAGATTAGCCAGGCCAAGAGTACGTCCAAGATCTGCCCAACGTCCTCTTAAATTCTCACTCAAGTACTCACAAACTGTAAGATATAGTAATCAATATGAATGGTAATAGATAAACATTGTAGCCGTTGTGAGACTATGAGATGTAAGACAAGCAAAGTAAATAAAACGCAGCAAAATACATTAAGGAAAAGACTTCAGAAGTGAGGGAAGGTAAAATAATTACACACTGCTCTTTCCAGACAAAAAAGTACCTCAAAAAGGTACTATAATCAAGTGATGATAAAATGTGTGAAGTTGTAATAATTTCTAAACATTTATCTTATATATTATCATACTTGATCACCATTTCCTACTCAGCGAGGTGGCACCAGGAAACAGGCAATGCTGTTTCCTGCGAGGCAGGGTGGCGGCAGGAATGGATGAAGGCAAGCAAGTATGAATATGTACATGTGTATATATGTATATGTCTGTATTTGTGTATATATATGCATGTATATGTTGATATGTATATGTGCGTATATGGGCATTTATATATATATATATATATATATATATATATATATATATATTTTTTTTTTTTTTTTTTTTTTTTTTTTTTTTTTATACTTTGTCGCTGTCTCCCGCGTTTGCGAGGTAGCGCAAGGAAACAGACGAAAGAAATGGCCCCCCCCCCCCCATACACATGTACATACACACGTCCACACACGCAAATATACATACCTACACAGCTTTCCATGGTTTACCCCAGACGCTTCACATGCCTTGCTTCAATCCACTGACAGCACGTCAACCCCTGTATACCACATGACTCCAATTCACTCTATTTCTTGCCCTCCTTTCACCCTCCTGCATGTTCAGGCCCCGATCACACAAAATCTTTTTCACTCCATCTTTCCACCTCCAATTTGGTCTCCCTCTTCTCCTCGTTCCCTCCACCTCCGACACATATATCCTCTTGGTCAATCTCTCCTCACTCATTCTCTCCATGTGCCCAAACCATTTCAAAACACCCTCTTCTGCTCTCTCAACCACGCTCTTTTTATTTCCACACATCTCTCTTACCCTTACGTTACTTACTCGATCAAACCACCTCACACCACACATTGTCCTCAAACATCTCATTTCCAGCACATCCATCCTCCTGCGCACATCTCTATCCATAGCCCACGCCTCGCAACCATACAACATTGTTGGAACCACTATTCCCTCAAACATACCCATTTTCGCTTTACGAGATAATGTTCTCGACTTCCACACATTTTTCAAGGCTCCCAAAATTTTCGCCCCCTCCCCCACCCTATGATCCACTTCCGCTTCCATGGTTCCATCCGCTGACAGATCCACTCCCAGATATCTAAAACACTTCACTTCCTCCAGTTTTTCTCCATTCAAACTCACCTCCCAATTGACTTGACCCTCACCCCTACTGTACCTAATAACCTTGCTCTTATTCACATTTACTATATATATATATATATATATATATTGTGTACATGTGTATGTATGTATATGTCTGTGTGTACATATATGTATACGTTGAGATTTATAGGTATGTATATTTGCATGAGTGGACGTGTATGTATATACATGTGAATGTGGGTGGGTTGGGCCATTTATTTGTCTGTTTCCTTGCGCTACCTCGCTAATGCGGGAGACAGCGACAAAGTAAAATAAATGAAATATATAAATATCTTATTTATATCTATTATACTTAATTGCTGTCTCCCACATTTTGATAAGTTTTGATAAGTCAAAATATATACCATTCATGGGAGAACAATTTATCACATATTCTAGTACCTTTTATAAAAAATATTTTGGATTTTATGGAATTTTTATGTCAGATCCAGGAAATATATGTACTTTTGATATTCAAAGAGCAACAGAAAATGCCAAGTACACAACTTTATTTTTTGGTGGAATATTGAAACTTGAGGGGATTATGATGACTACTGATCTGTTTATCTATCTATCCAATGATTACACAGGAAGGGAATATTTCCATCACTACAATCCCATTCCTCTCAGTCGTCTTTTACAAAACAAAAAATACATGGGTAGTATTCTTTCTCCCATCTCCATGGATAAAAGCAGACACATGTCAAAATCACTAATATAACAAATCGACTGTCAAGAATGAGACAGAAGCACAAAATACACACTAACATCTTATAAAGGTTGAGCATCCCTAATCTGAAAATCCACAATTCGAAATGCTCCAAAATTTGAAACTTTTTAAGTGGCAATATAACATTACAAGTGGATTATTCTACACCTGACCTCACTTGCCCATGCTAGGCTCTGAGGCTCTGTTGGTGCCATTTTGTTACAAACCATCATCACCGCCAGACCTGTGTGAATTACTCATGTTGGTTTTTGCTTATTCTCTGCTCTGAGTGAATAAGTGTTAGAAAATTATTGCTAATCCCTTTACATAACTTTACTGTGGAAGTAAAAAATAACTGTATATCACCACTTTTAGACAGCATGATCCATAGGGACAAAAACAAAATTAAGTTTATGATATAAAGGAAACCAAACAATGTTTGTTCTTTCTTTTTCTTTAATACTTAATCGCTGCCTCCCGCATTAGCAAGGTAGCACGTGGAAACAGATGAAAAAATGGCCCAACCCACCCACATACACATGTATATACATAAAAGCCCACACACGCACACATACATACCCATACATTTCAACATATATGTACATAAAAATACACGGACATATACATATATACACATGTACATATCCATCTTGCTGCCTTCATCCATGCCTGTCGCCACCCTGCCACACATGAAATCTCACCCTCCTTCCCCCACATGTGCGCAAGGTAGCACTAGGAAAAGACATCAAGGCCACATTCATTCACACTCAGTCTCTAGCTGTCGAGTGTAATGCATTGAAACCACAGCTCCCTTTCCACATCCAGGCCCCACAAAACTTTCCATGGTTTACCGCAGATGCTTTACATGTCCTGGTTCAATCCACTGACAGCAAGTGACCCCGGTATACCACATTGTTCCAATTCACTCTATTCCTTGCATGCCTTTTACCCTCCTGAATGTTCAGGCCCCAATCGTTCAAAATCTTTTTCACTCCATCCTTCCACCTCCAATTTGGTCTCCCACTTCTCCTAGTTCCATCCACCTCTTTGTCAATCTTTCCTCAATCATTCTCTCCATGTGACCAAACCATTTCAATACACCCTCTTCTGCTCTCTCAACCACACTCCTTTTATTACCACACATCTCTCTTACCCTTTCACTACTTACTCGATCGAACCACCTCACACCACATATCATCCTCAAACATTTCATTTCCAACACATCCACCCTCCTCCGCACAACCCTATCTATAGCACTGAAGAATGTGTGGAAGGCGAGAATGGTATCTCGGACAGCAAAAATGGGTATGTTTGAACGAATAGTGGTTTCAACGGTTTGTTTTTATTTATTCATTTATTATACTTTGTAGCTGTCTCCCACGTTAGTGAGGTAGCGCAAGGAAACAGACGAAAGAATGGCCCAACCCACCCACATACACATGTATATACATAAATGCTCACACATGCACATATACATACCTATACATTTCAACATATACATACATATACATACACAGACTTTCTTTCATACTATTCGCCATTTCCCGCATTAGCAAGGTAGCGTTAAGAACAGAGGACTGGGCCTTTGAGGGATTATCCTCAACTGACCCCCTTCTCTGTTCCTTCTTTTGGAAAATTAAAAAAAAAGAGAGGGGAGGATTTCCAGCCACCCACTCCCTCCCCCTTTTAGCCGCCTTCTACAACACGCAGAGAATACATGGGAAGTATTCTGTCTCCCCTATCCTCAGGGATAAACATACACAGACATATACATACATACACATGCATATATTCATACACGCTGCCTTCATCCATTCCCGCCGCCACCCCGCCACACATGAAATGATACCCCCCCTCCCCCCGCATGCACAAGGTAGTGCTAGGAAAGGACAACAAAGGTCACATTCGTCCACACTCAGACTCTAGCTGTTATGTGTAATGCACCGAATCCACAGCTCCCTTTCCACATCCAGGCCCCACAAAACTTTCCATGAAAAGTTTGTTCTTCTGTTCATCATTACTCAGCTCAACATGACAGGGTTAAACTATCATCATTCCCGTCGATGTTCCTTAAGACAGTACCTATATGCAGTCCAGAATTTACTGACAATGAGTTTGAGAAGATATATTCTATTGGTTCCAAGTTAAAGTCCTAGATCTTTCACTGATTAACCCCTCAAGTTGGCAAAGAAATCATTTTATAGAGTTAAACCCAAACTCCTCCTTGATATCAAGAATCTTTTAGTTCTCCCTTTTAGCGAAAATTTTACGTTACTTCCCAGGTTGCTTAAATCCTTTAATGTAAATGCAGCCTTCAGTAATAACAATACTATTAAGAATATCATAATCAAAAACTCACCAAAAAAACTCTGTGGGCTGTGTTTACAGAATACCTTATAAAAACTGTAATATGTTTTATGTTGGGCAGACTTGTAAGGAACTTTATGTTAGACTTAAGCAACACAAATAAAGCAAAAGAGCAGGTCCAAAATCAAATGCTTTGTTTAATCATGTTAAAAATTATGACCAAACTACTGACTAGATTAATGCTAATTCAGTCATTAACTGTAACACCTTTACCACAAGAAATATCATTGAATCTTCAATTATCAAATACAAAACGAATTACAACAATAATATTAGTGAAGGTCTATACAAACTGGATAGCTCTGCTATAGGCAAAATTTGTAAACAGTTCCCTTTCCTGTCCACAATAAAAATTTCATGATAGGCATGATGGCAGACCCATCCATCACCAACCCGAACACCATCGTCTGCTTACGTTTGTTTACCAATGGCATCTTAACTACATCTCTTCCTTGTATATCAACAGACTGTTCAATATTCATCTCATTCTCGTATCTCCCTTGACAATATGCTCATAACGAGAAAGTGCACTTGGGAACATATCATGTTCCATTTTCCTCGAGGTTGATGCATATGTATATATATGTAAATATACATGAATGTGTAAGTAGTAACCACAAATAGTGATAAATGTCATTTTGTGAATCTGCATTATGAGTTCTACTCACCTTAATCAAAAATCAGGTTACAGAACAATGAGTCTGGATGAGCATTGAGATACTGCATACCATGATTTGTTCTGTACCTCCCTCTTCCAACATCCATCCACTGCCTCTGGCACTGGACTTACACCATACATTCAGTGCTATATCAGAGCCAAATTAGTTATATCAGCTGACTTGTTTGTACATATCCTTTACTTTCATATGTATTTCTTTCTCAAACAGTGATCAATGTCATTATTGAATGTACATCATGAGGTTCATACCATTCTAACTCCAAGCCAAGTGAGGTATATCAACTTACTTTTTCATGGTATTTCTTTTATCTCGTGAGAAAAAGAATTATAAAAACCTCACATTCATCAATCATGATTTCCAATACTGCATTCACCAAGTAATTTGGGGTTGTCACCAAAGATCATTCTCTTTTGTGAAGAGGATAATTTCAGTTCCTTCTATCTTTTCTCTATATAATACAGGTAAATATATAGGGGAGTTCCTCTATTTCTTCATACCAAAACAAACCACTGAGAACTAGCAACCTCTTGGCGAACAAGGTCAGCTCAGCATTGGGGTTGAAGTAAGAAAACTGTATAATAAATTATTTCAATGATGAAACTGTTAATGGAGACAATGTCGTGATATTGAAAAAGTTACTTGATAGGAAAATTTAAAAGATGGGCACTTCAAAAGTAGAGCTTTGCCACATCTACCTAACCTAGGAAATGGCCTAAAGTTTCAACAGTTGTATGTGCAAAGTGGTATCCTGGCATCATGTATCCAACTCAGTTATCCATGTACAAAAAATATTTTTTAGAGGTGTTTATAAGTTCTACTCACCTTCATCAAAAATCGGATTATGGAGCAATGGGTCTGGATGGGCACTGAGATTCTGCATACCATGATTTGCACCACCCTTACAAAAGTTGTTTAATTTCAAGGATATCTTCTTGTACTGTTCTATGCGTGCTTTCACCATCTCAGTGTGAGTGCCAATGTGTTTAGTCAGCCTCAAGAGAACATCCACTCTGGTAATAAAAACAGTTTTCCATCATTTTAAAAGCACTTGGACTTCAAAACAAAAATACTGGTTTTGAAGGAGGAAAATCCATTCTTCTAGCATAAACAGAACAAAACAAAAATACTGGTTTTGAAGGAGGAAAATCCATTCTTCTAGCATAAACAGAACCATATGAACATCTGACAGAACACTTTCTCAGTAGTAGGGGGGGGCAAAGCTTTATCACCCAGATATTCACCCTTTTGACCACAATAAACTGTATGAGGTCAGTGGATGCTTGTTCACTGGAACTTAACAACCATACAGTAACATGCCTAGTCTACAACATCACAGCACAGAAAAGACATGGCAGGTTGCTCCAGGCCACTGTCTCATTCACCGATCACTGGTATCTGCCTCAAGACTGTTCATCTCCAAAATCAAGAAATTATCTAATCAAAGAGGAAAGATGAACAGAATTCCTTATGAGCTCACTGTTGTCCTAATTTTTTCTTTATATTAGCTGAGATGGCATGGGTAACTGAGGCCCTAATCAAGGCCATCTCACTTAACACTATATACATATATTATTATATAGCGCCAGGAAACAGACGAAGAATGGCCCATCCACTCATATACACATATATATACATAAACGCCCATAAATGCACATATACACACATACATACATATACATACACATACACAGACATTATACATATATACACATGTACATATTCATGCTTGCCTTCATCCATTCCTGGCACTACCATGCCACACAGTAAACAGCATTGCTACCCCCCAGCCTCTGTGGGGTAGCACCAGGAAAAATGACAAAAAAGGCCACATTTGTTCACACTCAGTCTCAAGCTGTCATGTGTAACGTACCAAAACCACAGCTCCCCATCCACATCCAGACCTCACAGACCTTTCCATAGTTTACCCCGGGCATTTCACATGCCCTGGTTCAGTCCACCGACAGCACATCTACCCCATTATACCACATTGTTCCAATGCACTTTATTCCTTGAACGCCTCTCGCCCTCCTGTATGGTCAGGCCCCAATACCTCAAAATCTTTTTCACTCCATCCTTCCACCTCCAATTTGGTCTCCTGCTTCTCCTTGTTCCCTCCACTCTGATACATATATCCTCTCTGTCAACCTTTCCTCACTCATTCTCTCCATATGCATCAGTTACTTCATCTTTAATTTTCCCAAGAACCTCTGCACTTAGTGTGGGCCTGTGGTTTATTTTTCGTGCACAAATACTTTTTCCACCTAATAGATGAATAATGGTCTCATTTACTACATCCACTCTCTCTTGTGATCATAATCACTATCACTTTTATTATCCAAGACAGTAGTTGTTAGCAGTCAATGATGAGGGATGTATATTACCAGTACCACCCATCTGGGCATCAGGAGGGTTAGTGACGGCTGCACAATGAACTACTACTTCAGTGGTTGTCAACTTGCACTCCTCTGACCCAGGTAGCTGTCATCTTTTTGTCTCACCCATACGTGGACTACTGGTATTCTTTCTACAAACATACAATCTCTCCTTGTCGTACATAACAATTGACCACAATTAACTCACAAAGCTCATTCTATGAAACTTTAGATTTTCTTGTGGTGAGCACTGTGTTAGCCCTGCCTTTTGACAAAATGGTAGGAGCAGTAGATAGTAGTTGGTAGAAACATTTAGGTATGAGCTTTAGTTAGAAACACTTAGTAGAAGTAGTGGTAAGAACATTGGGTAGGAGCATTAGGTAGCAGTCAGTAGGAACATTAGGTAGAAGACTCTGCAAGCACTGTGCTAGACTTGCCCTCAGCCAGTGGCCTCTTAAGGGTGATGCACCCAAAGGTTAAGAATCAGCACTGGAGTTTATTAGTTATGAAGACACTATTGCCATGGCCACTCCCATGAGGGAGTTCCTGAAGGGAGCAGGCATCAGAGATACAGATAGATGGATACTTTTAATATCATCATCATCATTATCAATACTATTTCTTATATCATTTTTTTCTATTATCAGTCATCAGCAACTGTTTTTACCATCATAGTTTCTCCTCTCCCAATCACTGTATTAGTTCCTTCATCTTCAATTCTCCCAGGAACCCTGCACTTGGTGTGGGCTTGCAGTTTTAAAGAAGAGGGTTAGGTGTGTATGGTACAAGGGAGTTGCCACTTCCTGTTATAAGATTATTATAAGGTCTCTTGAATTCCCTCCCAGTAAAATTTTTAAAAGAAAAAACACTAACTGAATTTACAGGCATATAACAGGTTTCAACTTATCTAAAAACAAAATGAGTATTTACTGAGTGTTGTAGAGGACAGATGGTCACAGGTGACTAAAGAGTTGGTGCCTTGGCAGAGGAGTGGCCCAACTGCACAGGGAACTGATGTCCCTCCCCCTCTCACGACAGCTTCTCTATATATTTGTTGCCTTGATCTTTTCTCCTTTCCTCTCTTTTTCTTTCAAGTTCCTTCATAGCTATCTAGAAATATAAAACTAAGAAAAATATATCTGATCCTTGGCACTCCCACTCTGGTTTACAGTTTATTTGACCAGACTGGTCAGTAAGTTTCCTGATTTCTAACACATCACTTTGATTCTCTTTAGAACAGATCACTGATACAATGCTTGTGAGTTTAATAAGCTTTATACTTTGAAAAGGCAGTAAGTACATATATAGTACTTCTTTTTCCAATGGTACCACTAGTATATGTTCTTAAGCTTGTGACAGCTACGAGGGAAACAATTACTGAGGCCTTTCTTGGTGAGGATCAAGTAACTGAGCTTAGGTATTTTCCATATTAGAAAAAGGTTGTTGAACTACTACTGTCTAGCTGTCACGTAAATGTACTGAAACCAGACCCTACCATTTACAGCCAAACCCACAGATCATTCTATGATTTACCACTACTACCTCATGTGCCACAATCCAGCCTACTTACAGTATATTATCCCTATATACCACATCAATCCAATTCATTCTATTCCCTACATGTCTCTTACCATCCTGAATGTCTAGGCGCTAATACCCTAAAACCTCCTTTACTCTATTATTTCAATATCCATCTTTGTCTCTCTATCTCCCTTCCTCTCTCTACTTCGACATTCTTGGTCAGAACTGATAACTATCAAGAACAGAGTCAGACAACTATACTACCTTCAAAAAAGGGGAAGTGGTATTTGTTGTTATCCTAATGGCTAGAAATAAAGCCTAATACCCATTATATCAAGAACCTGGTAAATCTATAACTGACACTTCTAGAACTAAGTATACTTAGTGACAAGGATGATATCAAATACAGTGCAAGAATCCTCTTAGTTTTCTTAATGCTCACATTTTTACTGGCCCATTTACATTTCTCTGGCTAGAATTCTTTCTTCTGTCCCACTAGCATTACAGATTAAATTACAAGCCTTTGAGTGTCACTCATTCAATAATCATTTCAGAATAAATGCCTAAGATACAAACACAAAAAATCATACCACAAATTTCCATCTGACCCTTTGCCTTTAAGAGAAAAATGTATGATAATCACTAAGAAATAAATATTCCTAAATACATCCCCAATTATTTATCAATGTACATTAACAGGACTTACTTCATTGGTGTAAGAAGTGTCCATTTTTCTAACAGAAGTAGTGCAGATGACAGATCAGCACACCGACTGATCTCTCTCATCCGTGGATATTCACCAACTACACTTGAAATTTCTAGAAGAGCTATGCGCACTTGAGCCATTTGCTCATCATTTAACTGCAACCAGGTATTGCAAATCTCATCCTTGAGATCAGTATACCTCATTCTGTGGAAAATATTTCATAATCAACATAAACAAGCAGTAAAATAATATAATTCTTAACACATCCATGCTCTATCAATTTTTTCATCTGTTACAGCCTCTGTTATCAGTAAACTACATATCTACCTTGAGAAAATGCGTGTTCATGTATGTGTATGTTGTATATTTTTATGTATCTATTCACATTTTCCCACTTTACCAAAGCAGAGTCAGCAGAATATGCATTAAATTGAGGTTCCTGAAGATATGCATGCACAAAGCTGGTGCAAAAAGGCAAAAAGGGAAAGGTAAATCTTCAAATGACAGAGGTATAGGTTTGAGTATACCTGGTAAGCTGTATAGAGAAGAATGATGAGTAAGAGGGTAGTGGCATGCACAGAGCATCAGACTGGGGAGGTACAATGTGGTTTCAGGAGAGGGTGTATGGATCAGGGGTTTGCTTTGAAGACTGTATATGAGAATTACTTGGAGAAAAAGAAGGCTATGTATGTGGATTTGAAGAATATAAAAAATTGGGTTGATGGAGATGCTTTGTGGAAGGTGTTAAAATATGCAGAGAGGACGGAAAGCTATCACAAGCATTAGCAGGTTCTATCAAGATAGTGTAGCATGTATAAATGAATATGTAGAGTGGAGAGTGAGTGGTACAAGGTGAAGGTGGGTCTATAGCAAGGGTGTGTTATGTAAACATGGCTATTCATTTACAAAAGGGGTGGTGAAGAGAGTAAATGCAAGGGACTTGCAGAGAGGAACCACCTTTATGTACTTTCTTTTTAGAGCCATCATGTAAATATGTAATTGGCTATTTGTACTGTTCGGGGAGGAAGTTCTGCACCTGCGGAGCCCTAACTCTTGAGCTTCCTTTCCCATACTTTTTTCAAACTTCTGAATAATGTCCGGGAACACAATTTCATCTAGTGACCTAGTCTATTCCATTCATTCACTGTTCTTTAGTATACAGGTACTTCTTTTAATATTTTCTAACATGTTTCTAAATAAATCTAAACTAAGATCTCTGGTTGTCTTGCCCATCCATCTCTCAAAGAACTGTTTACTGAGGACTTCTTCCATCTGGTCTAAAAATGAAATGAATAAATGCTCAGCTTAGCTTTGGGAACTCTAGCACTTTAGTTCTGCCTCATCATTAGCTTTGAGAAGTGGCTGCTTACCTTTTAGATGCTTCACATGGCTTGGTGTGATCTATCCTGTCTTATATAATGAATGACATGAAATTAAGTGACAGTAGGATGTAAAGGATACTAGCCTTAAATTAGGTCCTGCACTTACAAAGAAATACATAAAACTTAAGAAATCCTCACCTTACCTACCCAGCAGTCATCACTTGCCTTAATGTTAAATATTCCCGTCGAAATATACAAATGCACAGCAAACATGGTAATAAATGTAAACAGACAGTATAGCCCGCTCCTCAAAAGTAAAATGCTCAAAATCTTGCCATGCAATGGTTATTTCAATCTCTAAAAACTATAAGAGCAATAAAGGACACAATCAAAATTTACATCTGAAACTAATGTGAAGATAAATTAAGAAATTAACGACAGCTTCATACCATCTGTTCATTCATAGAACAGTTTCAAATAAACAGATTTCAGCTATTAACCTAAACGTTTTCCCTAAGCTTCATAGCCCTCCCCACTAATGGACTCTTCATCACTGAATGAGAAAGTTCCCAATCACAATCAGCGGTTCTTCTTCAACAAAGATGTCCAGTAGAGTCTATGAAATAAATCTGTGTAGCTTAAGTTGACCTAGATGAAAAATTATATTTGATTCTATTATCAGTTTCTTGTTTCTGTATATAAATATCTTCATGAATTTGTTGCCCAATCTCCATTCCGACGATGTCACACCATACTTCCTGAAAAATTAGGTGTTTTCCAGGAGAAATAATTCCTTACAAAAATGAAAGATCAACACAGTTATAAGAGCAAAATAACCCAAAAATAAGTTTCTGGTGGGAGCTTATTATCCAGTGTCATCAAGCGCTAATTTGGCTAAATTGTCTGATATTAACATGGCTCGCCAGGTGAATATTGAAAATCGCAAAGCAAATTCACAGGTACAATCAGGAAAGGAATAAACTTTATTGATAGAAACATAACTTTCACTCTTAGATTGAGTGTACAGTACCACAGGTAAATTTCAACAATTCTATTACAGTCCATTAGAATTTCTTTTGTATTTGGAGGTTAATGATATGCAATTCACCATTAATAATGAACTCAAAAAGGATACACTTCTACTACATAATACTATAATTCATCTTCCACAGCTTATTAGAATTTCTTTTGTATTTGGAGGTTAATGATATGCAATTCACTATTAATAATGGACTCAAAAAGGACACACTTCTACATAATACTATAATTCATCTTCCACAGCTAAACGAGTGGCTGAACTAAACTAGCATTCAAACACCATGATCTTAGCCCTTTACATTACATTTGTAACTTTAGCCCTTTTCATTATATCAATAACTAGTTCCAAAGAAACAACCAGTTTAGGGACCTTGACGATTTAATTGCACCATTATACTACCTAACATCCCGTCTCAGCAATTGACTGGGACATGTTCATATTACTCGCACGCTAACAATATGGGGGAACTGTCATGAACTCCAAGTAGATAATATTATTCACGTGGAAGAAGAGACTTACTTCCCATCAAATATTGAGTGAAATCCTGTGACTTAAATGTCCTACTGCTATGGCGTTGTTCAGCAGCCTCCTATTATTCTGCCTGGGGTTTCCCCTTAGCCCGTTTATCATAAAGGAAGCATTACCGACAAAATGAACTACTTGACATGTCAGAGTTTAATGGATTATCAACAATTGTTACTTGAATCTCTACAAGGAGGTCATTACGAAATCGGAAGTTACAGTGTCTTTCTGATTCTGTTCATTGGTTAAACGTGAAAGTTGTACGTCATGACTACGTCATTATATCCAGAAAACGCAGCGAAGGTTCTCTACATCAAATGTTTCCTAGAGTATAGTTCATACACTTGTAGTAACTTTTATCAAAAAATAGATACAGAAACTCTACAAAAATAACTGTACGTATTTTTCTTTATTTCTTTTACATCAGATTCTTGGCGAATAGCAGCAACTGAGTTGAGTCCCGCACTTCTCTGGTGGACTTTGGTAGGCTGCGTTAAATCTACATTTATAATATATGCAGTAATTCCGTCTGACTTGGCAGAATACACGTATTTTTCGACTATGAAAATTAAGATAAATCTAGGCTGCAAAACGAGGCTATGAGAGGTTCTCAATTAGTTTAGGTTAGCTGATCTAGGTCCACTGCTTATTACTGAGTTAAGTTAGCTTATCTATCTATCTATGTCCACTGCTTATTACTGAGTATGAGGTAGAGGGGGTTAGTGACAATTCTTCCATCAGATACAGGTTGAGAATAGTGGCGACCATGCTGTCATCTTCAAAATGAACTTCGCCATCTGTCAGTATCATGACGTATTCTTGGATTCCAACAAGGTCGTGGGAATGATATCATATCCTTGTGTCTCACCGCCAAAAAAAGGGGGACAATCTATGATGTTGTAAGTAGCGACAAGGGACTAGTTTAATCAAGGAACATGCATGAATTGTTATTACCTACTTCCACTGCCTATCTTGTGCAGTTTGAATACCATCAAAGTAGCTTCACGACCCGCTGGCATTCCAAGTTTCCTTATTTCGTCTATTCCAATAATCTACCACTCTTTTGCTAAAACAAAACCTCTTTACCTCCTTTCTAACAAGTCGTAGCCTCTGACTATTCAGGTACCATAAGCATACGGGCTAAATCCTATTAAGGGAGGGGGAGGGGGGACAAAAATAAATGTCTAAATTTTAGGTTAGAAGAGAAAATTCCCAAACTCACATGATAACCCTATCTAATCTACTTATACTTAGTATAACATATAATAAGCTCAGTGTTCATCAAGAGTATTTAAGAGACAGTAGTGAAGTATTTCAAAAAGAAGTGAAGAGCGGTTAGTTAAAAACATTACAGATCGCACTTTCAGATAACTACTAGTATGAACAAAACCAGTGTGTGAACTGCCCTGCAGCCTCGATTGATCATTTCAGACTAGGGAACGCCTCAGGGCTTCCACGAGTCGGGTCAATCTGATTAAGGGACAAATTTGATATTGTAGATGGTTAAAATGAGACACCAATTTGTGCTTTGGACTCGATCTAATTTTTTCTCTTGAGGCGTCAGTTCTCCCACCACCCCCGCAGGTAATGTTTCGCACGAAAAACCTCTCAATGTAGACTTCCTTCCCCCCTAACAGAATACTAACATTACCATCACACATTGTCGTCTCCCTCCCTCACCACACAAATCCCTACCACTCTCGTCACTACGTCGCCTTCCTCTCTTGCTCCCCATATACATCGCTACCATTCCATCCACATTGTGGCCTCCCTCCATCTCATATAGCTACCGCTGCCACCACACTGTCACCTTCTCCCTTTCCACTCATCCTTGGTGCTAGGCCACATCATCTTCCTCTTGGTCACACTCATTGCAACCAAGTCTCTTCCCTCCCTCTGTCCCAACTCTACTTCGTCCGAGGATGTAATGAACGAAAGTACTCACTGTTCTAATTTTCGTCTCTTCGATGTATATCAACTGACTTATATTTCTCTCTTGTGTCTCCCCTGATGGTATGATTATTACGTGAAAGTGCACTTGGGAACTTATCGTTCATTTTCCCCGTGGACTCATAGGAATATCTTGATCACGCGCAAAATTGTGATCCTTTCCAATATATATATATATATATATATATATATATATATATATATATATATATATATATATATATATATATATATGCCAATAATTTAGTAATTTCTATTAAGATATAAATTGGTAGCTCTTGGGGTGGTATGTTTCTGGGAAAATATTTTATTGTTGAACAGGAAGGTTGCACTGGCAACATGGGAGATATGAAGAGGGAAAATGGCTGGAGTGAATTATTATACCGCTGAAGAACGCCATTTCATTCTTCAGGGTGTGGTAGACCAAGGAGACAGAAAGTGGTGGTGGTGAGGGAAGGTGTGGTGGCTTGGGATAGAGAGTGGTGGTGATGAGGGAGGGTATAGTAGCCAGAGAGAGAGTGAAGGAAAGGTATGGGACCAGAGAGGGAGGAAGTGCTGTTGGTGAGAGAATTGTGGTAAACATGATGAGGAGGAGTAATGGTGCTGAGGCGGGATGTCCATGGATAAGGGAATAGTGGTGGTAAAGGAAGGTGTGGTTGCCAGGGTTGAAGGTATGAAAGAGATATGGCATATTGTCAAAGCATTTGCCCAGCGTAAGTCAAAGGTTAAAGGCCAGCTGGTCAGGGCCCTCCAGTCCTCTTAGAAGCGAACAGAAAAGAGCCTGGAGTCCAAATCTACTTATGGCATATATATCTCTTAGCCAATGTAACTTAAATTGTAAGATGGGAATCCTTGTCATACGTGCAGTCTTTGTTATTTAAAGATTGCTACTATTAGCATATGGTCTTTCATTTTCTCCTAACATCTATATAGGTCTCACATGTAACATTCATTTAGATACTAGAAACGGAAAAATCATAGTTCAGCAGGGAAATAATGGCGGGCTCTCAACTACTCTAATATGGTACCCTTTGGTTAAATTGGCCACTTGTGACATGACACTGCAAAACCGGTGACTGCATCAAGGATACAAACTCGGTGTAGATGCAACTGCAGAAGTAGATGTCCTCCAGGTCACCGAATATAAAGCAGTTATTATCCTTCTCAACTGCTGAAAGGAGAGTTAAAAGACTGAGAGGAATCAACTAGACACTAAAAGGTCCAGGAAAGTGCTGCAAGGCAGAGACTCACAGGAAAAGGACGTTAATACGTTTTAAAACTCAACCCAGATGCTCCTTTGTCTATCAGAGAGTTAAGTCACCCCTGGTCAACCTTGAATCACCGCCCCCCTCCCCCCCTTCAGTTACAAAAAAAAAGCAGATCTGAGAAATTATTCTCAAGAGAAAAGGAATAACAAAGATAATGTAGGAGGTGACTGCACCCTTTACAAAATATGATGCAACCTAAGAACCTGCTTACATAACTTGCGTCTGGCAACAGTGGAGTATGTTGCAAACACTTAGGGTATATGGTGGTTTTACGACCAGTGGTTTTGCTACGCATTAACAAAATATTGTAATTACATTTCTACCCAAATAACTAATGAAGTACCTTAGCAACTCTGGCAATCTCCTCGGTAAAATTTAAGTCGATGGACTTACGTTTTCTAGGATTATGGTCTGTCTTTTCTTTTGAGTCAATAATGCTTGTATAATGAGTGATTTAAGGGAGCAGGATTTTCTCTTTTCACCCTTAAAACTGATCTATCGATATTAAATAAGTCGATAGTAACAGGGTTATGAGGATATTAGAAAGTATGGGGTCAGATAATAGATAAATAATGTAAAACACCAGGATATTAGAAAGTGTGGGGTCAGATAATAGATAAATAATGTAAAACACCAGTTAATTTGAAAACATGAAAATAATATACTACAGACGTCTTGTGACGTATACTTGAAATTTGATCAAAACGTATATTGCAATGACGTCACGGCACCCTCATGTTTGGTTAGAAAATGTCGTCGAGACACTCAAATTGTCGTCTCTCTTGTTCATTTTCTTGTTGCTAGATTTTGACGAAAGTGTATCCAATGCATTTGTTACACTCTCAACTGTTGACATATAAAGTTACCCCTTCCTCACAATTTCAAAGCTCAGCCCATTTTAAGAGAACTTAAAACTGATGGAGTAAGAAATGATACATCTAATAACCCTACACTTTTTTTTTTTATGAAATCTAGACAGTGTAAGGAATCCATGGGTATCACTATCATCAAATTCTATCAGACTGAATATGTGTGTTGGCAAAGTGAGATTTTACATATCTTTGTTGGTTGGGTATTGGGGGCTTCAGCTTCTCTATTGCCAGGGTCATTTTGGCTCTCTGTTTCATGATGTAGTTATGACTATCATTCAAAAAAGCTTTTTAATCACTTTCTTCGAGTGTTCTAATAAATTTCAAGCTGATATACACTCTTACTTCAGTCTTGTATCAAATTTGATGTGCTTAGTGTCTTCATATGGTCAGCTGATATGATAAAACCTAATAATTACCACTTCTAAACAAATCTATTCCCAGTGCCAGTTCGCAATGTCCAGCGGATTAACTAGACTTGTTTCAAGATCAGTTTAATTAGTAATAGCAAAGACATTAATGTGTGGTTGAGGATGTATGTGCAGGAGCAATTTCTACTTTCTAAAGAGTTCTTGATTATAAATCTGTTGGAAAGTTCTATTTGTTGATAATGTTAGATATCATGGAAATCATCTGTCTTCTTATAAAAATATGATTTCTCACGGAAGATATAGAGAACATATGTTACTTAAATTGGAGCAAAAATTTATTTGATAATAATTATAGCCATGGGCCCTGTGCAAGCTGGGCGAGCAAGTGGTTGCGAACGTTTGTGTTTTGTTGAGGAAGGTGTGTCGTTTTTGTAGTATCTTTGCCAATTCAATTTTCCACCATTATTCATCAGTCAGTGGTGAGTACCGTCTATCATCAAGCTTAGATTATACTAACGTTCTCACCCAGACCGAATTTACTGGTGGCATATATGTTCATCGCATGCCATGTTGTATTAATAATTTGGGTCGTGTAACCTTGATCGCGAGGGACATAATGGCCCATTGACCGTCACTCGGGATTCTGTCATCCATTCAAATGCTTTATTCAGTCGCAGGATTTATAAGTCGTAGTGGGTCAGTTGATATTTTGATACCTGATACCTGTCATGTACTCTGACACGTCCTGTCCCCATTTTAGGTTAGGGTAGGAATTGCTTGTGGTTGTTTTGACTGAGAATTACTGGGGAGTGCGGCGATTAACTGCAGAATTACATATAAAAAGATAATGTTAGTGTTACTCTGATCGCATGAGAGTTCAGAACCACCGGTAGCTGGCAAATGATGCCACTTATCCTCTGAAAACACATACTGGGTTGTTTTTATGCCAGCAAGGCACTAATGGAACTGATTATTATACCAACAATGTTTATCTTTCTGTATTTACTCTGTACTGGATATATCAACTTACTCATTAGAGAAAAATACAGTTGCGCACATTATTGTATTAATTTTCATGAGCAAAATAATCATATTTGATGTCTAGTCTTAGAGGTTCCTCTGAAAGTTGTTCTTTTGGGACAGAGGGAGAATTTTTGTCAAAAACAGTCAGTCTGTCAGTCTTATGCAACTCCCAAATGGGGGCTCTGCCCCAGGCCCCCTCTGACCCTTGCCTACTTCAGCAAAACTTAAAAGTGGGTCATAATTAGAATAATTCCACTGTTGCAATACCACACAAGAAAATATACTGCCACCATAACGTTCAATCCTCTGTTGAATAGATTTTTAAAATAATTTTTGTTGAGTACATGACCACTATGTAATAAACAGCCTTTGAATTGGATATGGCATCGAAGGTATGGCAAAATGTATCTTTAGATAATGATAGGTGAAATATTCTTGCACACAAGTAGAATCTGTAAACCACATTGAGAATGAATACACACAACATTGTTCTTTACATGTATTTTTGGTGTTTGTTTACCTATTATGAGTATCACCTTGATTAAACAGCACAGTTAATTCTAAGGGAATCTCTTGCCTTTGTGCTGAATATGAAAGCAAATTATATGTAAAAACCTAATAAATGGGTATACTGTCTATTGATTTGGTAGGATTTTGAGTGGACCACTTTGAGGTCGGCATTTGGCATGTACATGATAATTGTTTTCTTATGATTTCACTCATACGCACATATATGTATATATATATATATATATATATATATATATATATGTATATATGCTTTAATATTTATATTTAAGTTTAATGAAGACTATTAAGTTTCAGGTGTAAATTTTAGTATATTAGATATAGTACACACATGTACTTTCTATGTTCTTTTGCAGTCATTTTTATATGAAACTTTATTTTCCATAAAGACATTTTCAACTTATTATCTTGTCCCTTACTGGTAATCAATATTAGGAATGACTATTGCTAACAACAAAATATAAGTAATGACTACAGTAATTTTTTCTCTTATTCTGAAACTCTTAAGATTCTCATTAACTAAAATTTTAGTTGTGGAGAGAGTGGTAACATGTAATATTCACCTTTAAAGATTACATATATTGGTGACTAAAACATGTAATGATTTTTCCAATTACGGGAGGAGAATGCAAGTTGACATCTGTGGTTAATTGGTGGAATCAAACATTAGCTGGGAATTCAAATTAGGGCAGGAATCATTAAAATCATCATTTCCCAATGATAGCAGGGAAACATCGATTGTCATTTGAATACATTAACCATTTACAGGCTGAAAAAATAATAAAAATGTTAAGACTATATTTTAAAAAATTTTGGTGAGGTTAAAGTCCACTTTAGCTCTATAATGCTATTGGCCTTGGACATTAAGGGATTTTGTTGTGCATTGCAAATGAAATGTTTTGAAAATGCTATAAGAGTTGCAGAACATTTTATTTCATTGAATGGTAGGTAAGGGAAAATATGCAGTTAATTAACGTATAGGTTGGTAAAAGACTAGTAAGAAATGTAGGAAACATGCATCAATATTTGAATATTTTAACTGTTTACAGGCTGAAAAAATAGTAATGTCGAGACACCATCAAATTTTTTTTAGCTCCACACGCTATTGGCCTTGGACATTAAGGGATTTTGTTGTGCATTGCAAGTGTAGCGTTTTGAAAATACTGTAACAGTTGCAGGACATCTTATTTTATTGAATGGTAGGTGAAAGTAGTAAGAGTTATATATTTCAGGGAAATTAATGTATTGGTTGGTAAAAGACTTGTAAGAAAATTAGGAAATTAATAGAATCCTTGAAATCTTCATCTATTAACTGAAATGTTTAATACAAATAGTTGATTTATAATCTAACTGACTTCCAGTTAAGGATACTCCAGGTTCCTCTGTACTGGACTTTTCATGCCCTTGTGTCCATTGATGATGCAGACTATGTTGTCTGAAGTTGTCAAACAGTATATCTAGCCCTCTCCAATTTTTTTTCAATCTTTTGTGAAAGAATTTTGCTTTTGGATATTGCAACCTCCTTTGCCGGGCTACTTCATACTTTCAATGCTCTTATACAAAGTATTCCTTAGAGCTGCGTTAGTTTTTCAAGGAGTTTTTGATACAAAGTCTCCAGACTGCATCTATCTATCCATCTTTGTCACCTGTTCCAATTGGAACTCCCTCAGAGGGATGGCTTCTGCAACAAAGTTTCCATAACTAAAGAACTTCGGTGCCACTTCTTAACCTTAATTGCCTCATCCTTAACAGGTCGGTGGCAGAGGGCAAGTCTAGTGCAGTGTTTGTAAAGGCCCCTACCTAATGTTCCTAAAGACTGCTACTGGTCACCTAATGCTCCTACTTACTAATTCTATCTAATATTTCTACTAAACTCCTGCCTAAATGTTCCTACCCCTTACTTCTATCTTCTGCTCAGCAATGACATTGATCTCTATTAACAAAAAGAGTACATGTAAAGTAAAGGATATGTGCAAACAAGTGGGGTAATACAACTTGCAATGCCACAGTAAAGGCAGTGGTGTGATGATGGACGAAGGATGGTACCCTAGCAGGTGGGGATTTGTTGCACAGATTCACAAACTGACACCTGAAACAATTATGTATGGTTAGTATTTACTTGTGATGTACTGAGGTATTGGTATTTACCACTTTTGCCAACGTATCGGTATTGTTAAATTTTTTACCACTTCTGCTGATACTTGACTTTATTTGGATGATGAATGAAAGTAAAAGAGGATATAGAATTTTACCAAAGTATTTGCAGAAAAAGTTATGGTAAATTTTTTTACATGCATTATCTTGTAATGCATAAAACTATTTTATTTGATTTAATTGATGTAATGAGCATGCATTTGCCCATAGAAGGTGGTGTGAAGTTGAAAGCTTATTCTATTTTAGAAATAAGCAGTAAAAGATGTTATTTTGTTTCTTCACACTTTTTGTCATTTGTTTATGCATTAGAATAATGAAATTAGTATATATGTTTCTATTCATGAACAATAGGTATTCTATTTTCACATTTTTACACTATGAGATTTTGTTTTGATGAATTAATGTAACATATTTTGTTCATTTCCATTTTCCTAACACTGTGGTGAAAATACAGTATCTAGTTTTCTTTTTTACCTTCCATTAATAAACAAGGCATAGGCCTAAGTAACTCAAGACTGACACATGTCATGAATCCTTGTAGTCAATCACTCTTGACTCATCTCATGTCCAAACCATTTCAGTACACCCTTTTCAGCTCTGAATCATCCTTTTCCTACTACCTCACTTTTCTCTTACACTGTCATTTGTCATGTAATCAGCCTTCCTTAGGCATGTAAGGCATAGTTTAAGGTGGAGTGGATGAATTGTTTGTAAAGGATGCTAAAAGATCCTTTTTCTGGTCTTGGACCAGAACACCAAGGATACTGCCTAGATTATTCAGGATTCTGCTTAGGATTATCCGGCTGCATATTTGCCATGTCAGAAATTACTTGTATGTCAACCATGCGTGCCCTCCATGTTCAGCTTTCGCATTATGTCAACCATCCTTGCCTTCCATGTTCAGCTTTCGCATAAGTATGTGACTACAGTGACTCCCAGTGGGTAAAGCCACATGTGGGTTACTAACAAAAGAAATGATGACGTCAAACAGCTGACCAATCAGCGCCCGGCTGTTTCATCCTCGTATGAAGTGGTTTGCTGAGACTATTTTTTTTTAACATGTCTACACTAAATTTACCAAGGATAAGTAAATGAGATTTTTTTGTTCTTGTTAAAGAAGCCGTTTTTAGAGCGCTTCATTGATCACCTCGCCAAAAAGGAGTTTCTCTTAACTGGAAGGTTTGGAAATCCCGGCGGAGTATGGCAACCTGATGCCACATTCATTCAACCTCCCTGGTAAACAAACCGTCGAACCAGTTCCTTGGTTACTGAGGAAGAATTAATTCCTAACATTTCCATTTTTTTTGAATGGGGGACAAACATCAACATACCCACTTTGTAAGCCTTTCTAGGAAGACCAGGGGGGTAAATTCGTAAGAGGCTACGTTATCAACACAAAACAATCCCTTTTATGCCAAGAGAGACTCCATAACAAAACTAGTTAGGCACAATGTGGCGAGGAATGTGAGTAAGCGATTCCCCAACACAGGAGTGGACACTGAGGAGATTAATTGTTCTTAATGCTTAACAGAAAATTTAAATGTCTGGTTGGAAGTAATGGGAGTTTGAATCTCCCTTCCCCTTAAGCACAGGGAGGTTATCACGTAGCGACAGATTGGCCTTGAAGTAAAAGAAAAAAAAATAGGCAGAGTGCATAAAAGATGATAAGGAAGGCAGTTGATTAGGTTGACTTACGAATATATGTGGAGAACTCTGACCTGCCGACAGTGGGAGAAAGGAGGGAAGGAAGACGATAATCAGATTCTCAGAAGGGTTCGTCCATGTTAACAGACGGATTCCTGGAGATCAGAAGGGACTCCTCAATCTGGTACAATAGGAAGCTGGACAAGACTTTTGTTTCGACTAATCGACACATAGAACAAGCTGTGGAAATTGTAGATTATTTCAGTACAGATTTCAGGCTAGGGTTCCCCTCCTCGGGAAGTCAGACTACCCATGTGCACAGACTGAAAACCAGTTAATCATATTCATTTTGATATCCGGAGTAGTGGACTTGATTGTTATATATTTTTCGGGGACCACTTTTTCGGGGACCAGAGAAGGGGGCCTAGTGAGGATTTTCCCTCTGGCGCATTCCTTTGTTCTTGAAGCTACCTCGCCAAAGCGGGAAATGGCGAATATGTATGGGGAAAAAATCTGTATGTAATGTTTGTGGATATGGAAGAAGGAATACTGCCCACGTATCATTAGCATGTAGAAGTAGTACTAAACCCTTCAGTAGTACTTTCCAAAAGAAGGAACACAGGAGCTAAGTGAGGATTTTTATCCCCACATGCTCTGTCATTTCTTTTTGACTGCTTTGCTCACGGGGAAATAGTTAACATGATTATTTGGGAAAAGAAAAGTTTGTGTATAATGACCTGTTATTACTGTATGAGTTCTACACGTGGGGTCGGGTCACACAATCCACAGTTTTGTCGCTTAGATTATTCCACTCATCCATTACTCGTACTAAAAACTTTTTTCCAATCTCTAACAACTTTCTTGTTTAATTTCTTATTATAGCCTCTTGTAGCTTTATCGTTACATCTTTCGAAGAACTTCACCGTATACGTCATCAGACTGCTTTAGAGACTTAAAATGTCACGAAGAGGTCTCTCCTTATTCATGTCTCCTCCATGATGTACAAATTTATGGCACCTAACCTCTCCCTGTAACTGAGCTCTCATAATTTTTGGTACCATCTTGATAACTTTCCACTTGCTCTTCCCTGTTGGTTCTTTGCGCTTCTCGAAGTGCGGCGACTAAAATTAAGAAGCGTATTCTAGTTTTGACGTATTGTAGGAGGTGAACGGTTTGCTAATTCTATCCTTATCCATGTACTGGAGTGATATTTTCATATTTGCTTGCAGACAGTTTGTCGCCTGCATCATTCTGAGGTGGGACTGTGGCAATGTCGATTCCCAAATCTCTATTACTCACAGATTCCTGCTGGTTGATATTTGTATGGACGCTGTATTTGCTTTTCCATGATCCATCCTTATTGCTTTGCATATATGGGATGGAATTTCATCAAGACCAACTTTGGAGTTTGTGTGGATCCCCTTGTGAGTCGGTGCAATCCTTCTCGCTTTTTATTAACTCGTATTCTCTTGGCATCAACCACAAAGATATTCGAGTACGACTCCAGTCCTTCTTGCAAGTCGTTCTTATATTTCGGAAGAGCAGTGGTTGTAAAACAGAACCCTGCGGCATGCCAAAGGTGACTTACACCCATTTCGAGATTTTCGCGTTTCCTTTGCTCCTTATCACTAAGAATAATCTCGTATTCACGGAAGTAGGTTTTCTTGTACCTGCCTGATGATGCAACTTCTTTACCAAGCTCCTGTGTGGCGTAGCGTCAAATGCTTTCTGGCTGTCCATATAGAGACAATCAACCTTGCCCTTTCCTTTGTCTAAGATTGAGCTCACGCCTGGGTCGTGTGTGTGTGTGTGTGTGTGTGTGTGTGTGTGTGAAACGTACTGATGGGCTCCGTCTTCAAATGTTGGTACCAATATTAGTCGGCCGACGTTGGTCGGCACGACCAGCCCCAACTGCTCATAGAGGAACCACGAGTTCCGTGACCACGCATGTCTGCCTTAGAATCCACCTCCTGACCCGAAGGAGCCCGTTGCTTACCAACACTGTTGACGTAGCCGGTTTATGTTTGAGTCCTGCAAGAGTCCCATAGAAGGGACTTCTTAGGCAGAACGGTAAGGTACCAGTGGAATACTTGGGCTTTTTTTTTTTTTACTCTTTTACGGCTGAACCGTTACGCGTAGAGCACTCCAAAACATTGGTTGTAACTGCTTCTGAATTTGGGCAGGGATTTATGCCACCGCACGTTAGCCGTGCAAGCCATTTCCTAGTGGCATCAAGGATGTGTGATGTCTGCGGCTGTTTCTTTTTTTCCTTGGACGGGATGGTTAGGTTGACAAAGGCAAGGGGCGGGTCTTCTCTTCGCTTGTGGCTGGGGGAACACGATGGTGAGTCATTTGCTGTTTGCCGATGTTTTGGCTCTGGGAGCAGGAGACTCGTAAGAAAAATAACTGCAAGAAGACGGGTGTCCAAAGGTTGATTGTTTAATGGAGGAAGTTGAAAGAAGTTGAGAGTTAATGTGAGCAAAGATAAGGTGAAGAGGTATAGCAGGGAAGTATGACAGGATGGGCCGTGCGTAAATTTGAAGACTGGGGGGAACTTTTAGGTACTGAACTGCTTTAGGTATCTTGGGGGATGGACATGACAGCGGATGGAACTATGAGAACTGAAGTGTCCCAGAGTGGGAGAATGGGCAAAGATCTCGGATGCACTGAGGAATGTGTGGAAGGAACGGGCATTTTTTCTGTTGCAGTGAAGATGTTTATGTTTGAAGGTATGCCAAAGAACGGAAGAGGGTGGATATGTTAGATATGAATTATTTAAGGACTGATTGTGGTGTGGGAATGTTGATCGAATTTAGGAACGACAGTGCAAGATTTGGCTATGGTAGGAAGTGCAGTCTGAATGAGAGATGATGAGTGGAAAAGGGACTGACGAAGAGGAGGTACGTGGCAGAAGCAGGAGTAAGAGTGAGAGGAAGAGGGACGAGTAGGAGGCAAGAATTGAGGGAGGATTTAAGGTGCTGTGGTCTAAAGGGAGTGAGAGGCGTGCATAGAAAAAAATTAGGGCGTTGTGGTATATGGGTGGGGGGGAAGGGAGGGGGTGCGATATGTTGTCATTGGGCTTCGCCAGGGCATGTGATGTGGTTATCTACCTCGCTAGAGGGTGAAATGGTGAAAAGTATGAAAAAGATAAATCATTTAAGGGATGGGGGAAATTCCGTGCCAGAGAAGACTTCTAACTGGCAGAAACCCTTGAAAATTTCTCCTGTATTGTAATGAAGAGTAGGGAGAGGAACTGAGGCAGGACTCATTACCGAAGGCTCAATCTTTTGTTCAGGGCGCGTCTTCACTAAAGCGGAAAAATGTAAGTATATATATATATATATATATATATATATATATATATATATATATGTGTGTGTGTGTGTGTGTATGCGCACTTTGGTGTAAGGAAAATTGTGCCTTGTGACACTTATGAGCTAATTCTTGTACGACAGTATATCGCCTCCAGCCCCACTGACTTATTTATGTCCCTGAGGCTATGAGCGGTGGGGGAAGTGGGTCGGATAATGGCATGGGGTTCAGGTCTCCCCCCCTCCCCCGCCCCTTTGGTGCCTCCATTATTGTGTAATATTTTTAGATGGATCTGTTGCTTCGGCGTGATGTGTTACACACGCCTTCGTGGATTCTGACTTTCCCGTGTGTGTTAATTGTTTTGTACGACTGTTCTCTGGTATAGGAAATCATCCCATGATAGGAGATAGCTGCGTGAACTGTTTATGTATTTTTTTTTTTAGACAACTACGTTAAGTACAGATTGAGGAATAGATGTTTGATAATACGTTTTCCTTTTCCAGAATGTGCCTAGAAATCACGGATTTATTTTATTTTTAAGAGAGAGAGAGAGAGAGAGAGAGAGAGAGAGAGAGAGAGAGAGAGAGAGAGAGAGAGAGAGAGAGAGAATGTTTGTGGTGAAAAAAAACCTGGATGTTTGATAATACGGTTTCCTTTTCCATAATGTGCATAGAAATCACGAATGTTTATTTATTTATTTAATTTATTTATTTATTTATTTATTTATTTAGAGAGAGAGAGAGAGAGAGAGAGAGAGAGAGAGAGAGAGAGAGAGAGAGAGAGAGAGAGAGAGAGAGAGTATGTTTGCGGTGAAAAAAACCTGGACACATTCTGTGGTCCCACGGCGGCTGGTGAAGAAGGTGCAGCCTAGCCCCCAGACCTCGGCGGTCACTTGGCCGCCACAGTGATGACCGCTGGCGGCGGGGGGGGAACAATTTTTTTTTTCCTATGGTTACCTGTGAGGGTTGGCTCGCTCCTGATGGAGGAGGAGGAGGCCCTTAACGACCGGCCACCGGAGTGTACACTGACAGGTGCACGACATGACTAGATTTTTATATTAGGTAACTTGAATTTTTTTTTATTATTGGGTAACGTGGGGCCCAAACCTGTTGGTCTTGTGGATCGAAGTGCAGGTTTGTTGTGGTGGTATTGTGAAGTGCATTTAGTTCCTTGTCACTTACAAGGATGAATATTAAGAAAGGTGTATTTCTAAGTTCCATAGCCACACAAATGTAAATTCATTTGTAGTTTAAGAGTCTGAAGTACGGAATTTACGTTTAGTCTTAGTGTTACGTGGGTAAATATATTGGTTCGGGAATAGGGTACTAGATTTACGGAACGAGTCGCCAAGGACAGCAGTGGAAGGTAGCTTTTTATTTAGCTTTAAACGAAAGTTTGATGTGTTTATGTGTTCAGGCAGTTGGTTGTAGGGTGGGTAGACTCAGGACCTGCCTAGCTAGGGCCAATAGGCCTCTTGCAGTGTCTACACTTCTTAGGTTAAAATGATGAAGCGAGAACAAAGACCTCCCACCCTCGACCCGACCGTCATTTTTTTTTTTTATGTGTTGGGAAGATGGGGTTGTGGCCGCCATTTCATGGCCGCAGTTGTATTTGGGCTGGGTAAGGTTGTGCACGCCATGACTTGTGGGTAGGGCTGGGTTGTGGCCTTCCGTTACAAGTGTTGTAGGCGAAGTCGTGGCTGCCGTTACGGATGGTTTATACGAACGAACACATCATTTGGGTTTGCTTTCGAGACTGTGGTTGATAACGGGAAGAAACCGGAAATTGGGAGCGGTAAGGGTGGGCGAGGAAAGGATAAGGAGGATTCCGAGAAAATGTCTTCGTACGACAAAGAAGGCGCAGATACGCAGTGCCAGTCTTGATATCGATGCGAAGTTTTTAGAATTTGTTCATAAGCATAGTTACCTACGGGGTGTTGGCTGCTTTATATCTACTTTGATTGGTGGTATACTTTCATTTTTAGCAGTCCTTTGGAAAACTCCGGACGTGTTCGAAGTGAAACGTTTGTCCACATATCCATTTTAAATGAAATCAGACAAATCTTGTCTTAATTATCATCTTTGATGGAAATGATCAAAGCTTTAGATAATATATAATACCTGTATTAGCTCACCTCTTACCTTTATCTTTTCTAAGCCCAAATAGACGTTAAAGCGGCTCTCATTGGATGATGTTTCTCGGCCAGTGCGTTCACACCGTTCTCTCTCTCTCTCTCTCTCTCTCTCTCTCTCTCTCTCTCTCTCTCTCTCTCTCTCTCTCTCTCTCTCTCTCTTCATGGAGAGCAACCAAAGCTACACAGTAGTACTCAAAGTGGGGACGCACCAGTGAATTGTAAAGCGATTAAATTTCCTTTGAGCCATATTCGTACATCCTACGTATATATCCTCCCGAAATTAGTTCGCTCTGCTTACCGATTTATATGCAGTGTTTACATGGCTGCAAGTCATCAGAAATTGTTCGATATTGAAATTGATTTGGGTGTTGTGACCGCTGTTACATGTAGATGAGGTGGAGTTGTGCCTGACCTGATAAGTGGGTTGTGGTACCCAAGAATATTATGAAAGCGTATATACACACACACACACACACACACACACACACGTGGGGGGAGGGGGAAGGTTGTGTTCACCGTCGTTCCATGTGGATTGGATAAGGTTGTGCCCTTCGTTACTTGCTGGTTAGATGGGGTTGTGGCCGATTTTACAAGTGGTTTGGGTGGGGTTGTTAACGCCCTTACAAGTTGGGTGGGATTACGGCTGTCTTTACATGCAGATTGCGTGTTGTGACCGCCCTTACAAGTTGGGTGAGCTTATGTCCGCCGTTACATGTGTTATGGGTGGGGTTGTGGCCGCCGGTACGTGGGTAAGGTGGGGGGTCGTGACCTCCGTTACATGCGAGTTGGGTGGGATTGTTACCGCTGTTACATGTGTCTTGGATGATATTGTGGCCACAGTTATGAATAATCATGTTAGCGTAGTACGAGACTTGGATGTTAGCGTAGTACGAGACTTGAATGTTAGCGTAGCATGAGACTTGGATGTTAGCGTAGTACGAGACTTGAATGTTAGCGTAGCACGAGACTTGGATGTTAGCGTAGTACGAGACTTGAATGTTAGCGTAGCACAAGACTTGGATGTTAGCGTAGTACGAGACTTGAATGTTAGCGTAGTTGGTCATGTAGCATCCAGCAGGTTACCGCGTCCTCCAATTATTATATAAACGTTGGCAACTCAAGGGTTCGTCGGCATCATTGTTTGCTTTCCATTCATATTTATTTTTCTGTTATATTTATCTCTATTTATTCTAATTTTTCTTACTATGAGACAGATGAATCATTGCTTGAAATACATTGGGCCGTTCCCCACTCTTCCCAACAGATCCGACTTCCTCGTCGGCATTTTTATCGAAAAATGTCAGAATTGATGTAGATTCTTACAGTAAATCTTGCTCTTCGGTTTAAGGTACTACTGCAGTCGAACCAGGAAGTTGAAATACTGTTTTAGTTCTAACTTTTTTGATTTCTTTAAATCATTGTGGTCAAGTAACAACTTATAGAATATTTAATAAAGCATAATGCCGTCGTAGGAAGAAGATAATCTCGAAGTGTTTTGGTAACATCCTATTCCGGAAATTGTTACTGCCTATTGCGGATCTTTACTGATGCCCTTAACTCTCCTTCTGTCTGGTATAGTTAGTTTGATATATACATAAGGATTTTGATTAATGGGTCCTCAATGATATGATGCTTGAACAAGATAGAAATGAAAAGCAATTAGAACGAGAAATTTAAGAATTTACCAAAGATATTATCCAGGTGACGTCCGTTACAATGCATATTGCTGGAGAATTTGATTGCTAACTTTTTATAAATGGAAGATTATGCCTGGAGTACTTCGTTTAATATCAATTCATTTTGATAAACACAGTCCGCCCTTGTTGATAGTTGTACCCTGTCGGGTAGTGTTTGGCATGGTCGGAGTAACAACAAAGCTATGCAACATATTAGGAAATATCTATATTTTCTTTGTGAAAATTTAAACGTTTCTGATAGTTGTATATACGTATGTATATGTATTTTTGCAGTATTATTAGTGCTTCCTTTCCCTGAAAGTTTATTGTTTAGGGATTTCACTGAAATCTTGTTTATTCATTAGTCAGTCCTTAAGCGCAGAATCCTGTGTAAGAGTTACCAACAGTTTTTTTTTTTCTCTTGTAGTTAAGAGGGATTCTCGGTTTAATGCGCTGCAACTGAACGCTTCTGAACGATGGGGGATCATTTTTATTTGTATTCTACGAGCATTCGGGTTTAACGAAACAACTGATTGTTTGTTAGATGCCCATATAAAACTCCAGCATGCCTTAGTATACGTAGCTGAAAATTGACATGGAAAAGGAGTAATTAAGATATCCAAGGATTATGGAAGGATGTGAAGTATTTGGTTTCTCTAACAGTGGCCTGAAATGTCACACACTCACACACTATATATATATATATATATATATATATATATATATATATATATATATATATATATATATATTGGTATTTTTGTGTATATGATATTTCATTTACGAAGATGTTATTCATAAATTGGTGTTGGGTGTGTCATGGCGGCTCAGTCAGTGGGAGCCAGTGTGGGCGCACCCGCCTCCCTCATTCCTCCACCTCGCCACTGCCTTTGTTTACGTTTGTTTTGGCGGGAAGCTGATCGGTGGGGATACATGACCGGAATTAAAGAGGTCTAAAAGATTTGTTTCCTCTCATTTTCCTATCATGTATAGTTCTGACGGTTGCTGGTAATTTGGGGGTGATTGTCCTAAAATATCTAGTTTGTAAAGTCTTGGCAAGGCTTTAAAGGTGAAAGGTAACGTCCGCAGATGTGGCTTGCCAAGTGCTCAAGCTTTGTGTATTTTCATTTGGTGTGTGCTTGTACAGATGAATGTTTTCGTAGATTCTTATTTGTTAAATAACCTTTCAGGTGTTGTGCCTTTAATCATAGTCTGTGAGTAGGATTAATTGTGATTACATAATTGTCGTAAGTGCCAGATTATGTAGCTCGAATTATATCAGGTCATTGAACAAGCCACTGGAGGCCGGCTTGTAATAATGAATTGTTTAATAATCTGAAAACTGCTGTTATATGGGAAGATCTGTGTAATATGGGTAAACAGAGAGATAGCATGGGAACTTAGTGTTGTGGTCATGTTTATTATAACGTTCAAGTTAGACTGTTCTTAGCTTGTTATATAATGGTAGTAGGGTAGTACATGTAGGACATGCATAGTTTTTCGTATGTGTTTGAGTCCTAGTTTCTTGGATATGAGTTAGTACCGGTGTACAGAAGTTCCACGTCGCTTTCATGGCCTCATTTGGTTTCCTGAAGATTCACATTGGATTCATGCCACGTCAGAACTCTACCGTTATGCTCCCACTTACATCTTCATAGTGTGAGCACGTCATATTCCCCACTTCCTTCAAGTGGTCTTGCTCTCCCCAAACTTCATTTCCTCACTTTGGTGTTCATCAAGTCCCACGTCTACTAGGAAAAATGATAAGTAGCCCGAACTCTGGATGTGCTGCTCCACTTGTCATTGGCATACATTGAGTGTGCGACTTGCTGCACCGCTCTGTCCAATGCCTACCACTGCTGGTTATATATATATATATATATATATATATATATATATATATATATATATATATATATATATCCCTGGGGATAGGGGAGAAAGAATACTTCCCACGTATTCCCTGCGTGTCGTAGAAGGCGACTAAAAGGGGAGGGAGCGGGGGGCTGGAAATCCTCCCCTCTCATTATTTTTTTTTTAATTTTCCAAAAGAAGGAATAGAGAAGGGGGCCAGGTGAGGATATTCCCTTAAAGGCCCAGTTCTCTGTTCTTAACGCTACCTCGCTAACGCGGGAAATGGCGAATAGTTTGAAAGAATATATATATATATATATATATATATATATATATATATATATATATATATATATATATATATAACGTTGAAGTTCTAAGATTTTGTTTTATGTCGTTAAAGTCTGTAGTAGATGTATTTTATGCTGACTTGTCATTAGGTTAATGAAGACTGAATTACACTAGATTATCAGCCAAATGCATGCGTGAGTGTTGGGGCAAAGGATATGAAAAGGAGACGTGTATGTTGGTTGTATGATTATATGTGGTGGGCTACGCGCTCTCCCTGTCTTTTGAGATGTTCTTGGGGATTTTACCGTAACGCTTCTGTTTTCCACCCTTCTTACATTTCTGTCCTAGGCTCCTAGCTCCTCTCTCTCTCTCTCTCTCTCTCTCTCTCTCTCTCTCTCTCTCTCTCTCTCTCTCTCTCTCTCTCTCTCTCCCCTAGTGGAAGGAGCTGGGTGGGACATCCTGAATGTTTATATGGCGTAGAGATCGCGATTACGTGGTGTTGAAGCGCGACCCGAGTCAAGGTATAACCTTAACCCCTCGTAATTGTAAAAAGCTGGTTGCTCTTTACCGTGTGAGATTTGTCTCTTCTGCTTCTGTACCGAATGACTTTACTCGATCGATGATGGAACCTGCATACTCTGTAGATGTCCTATTTTTTTTTTTACATGTATATATTTTTTTCTGTTTGTATTCATAGCTTTTACGTTGAGCTGTGAGAGAGTACTTTGTGGGGCTTTGTTTAAAGTAAAGGGTTTTGTTCCACATATTGGTTGATGTAATGACTCGGGCGTCCCCTCTCCTGACTAGCCTGTAGAGGTGGAGCTGTGACCTCGGTTTGCAAAAGTAATTTCCACAAAAGTTGCATGTTTACACCTGATCCAACTCGTGTAACTGGGAATGGGATGGAAGATAGTGGGTGATTGTTGTTGCATCTGAATAGTCTTTTAACTGAGTTTTTGTTATAGTATATCGAGACCAAATCACACAAATTGGCTCGCAGTTTTGTTTTCCTCCCATCTTACGAAAACTGTACAGCTCCCAAATTCATTACTTCGTTAGTGCACATTGCGGTGCGCTTTTCATTGGTAATCAATTGGAAGTTGTATATATATCAGAAAGTTGCTCACGAAACTGATGTGGGCATGCGATAATTTAGCGCGCATCGTTCAGTACTCATGGCATGCAAAAGTTGACGAAATTAGTCGTAAAAAGTTACTGTGAATGAGGAAGACAAGGTGTTAGGAATTGCTCTTGTGACCAGTCATAAGCTTATATTCAGGAATTTTAGTTTCTTAGCTACTGACAACATCAGTAGTTATGCCCAGTTGAATCACGTTATCATTAATAACTGTGAATCAGATATTCCCATAAAGTTTCCAAGATTATTCAATGACTACGTTTTACAATTAGGTCAAAAGCTCTTGAAAACGTGTGATGTAGTGTCTCCGTATTTGGGATTATATATATTTTATACAGCTACTGTTACCATCGTCTGTTCTTTTGTTCATATGCTCGTGCACCTGAACTTAGATATTCTTATACACCTACTGTTACCATCCTGTGTTGGTTCTCTTGCTGATATGCCCGTGCACCTGAATATGAAAATACTGCTAAGCAGTAAAGGTCTCTGCATAGCAACGAGAAAATGACTAACGCACACGAATCTCGTCGCTCCTTTGTCTAGGTTCATGGTGGGTGTGGAGGAAAGGTTCTGCTCTGTCGCCTGACATTTTGTCTGACAGGTTCGATGGAATTGTGTCCGGTTTAGTATGACTGACGTATGGACGGATGCCTGGCCTGATACGACGGACGAGAGTATTCTTGGGCCAGTGTCACGTACTTCTGCGTGGCTTAGTATGTCTCAAAATATAATTGGCATAGTATGACAAACTAAAGTGACAGGGTCAAAATTACATACGAAAGTTTGCGTGGCATGATTTAAGGCTAATGTTGACAGATGTCTCTTTCGGTGTGATATATGAGTATGACAATGACACGTATTCCTTAATCAGTATGATAACCTTATACCTGGCTTATTAGGAGACGAACGAATGCCAAATAATATGACGCGAACGAATGCGAGTTAATGTCAAAACACATTACTGGCCTCAAGTTACGAAGGTTTGTATAGTTCAGCATAACTCAAACATATGATTGGCTCAGTGAAAGTATACACATGGCTCACCTTGACAGATATGCTAAGCTCAAATGAACATATACTTGGCTTAGTATGACATGTGATGACATGTCAACAACCAAAGTTTTAAATTGAACATATACTTGGCTTAGTATGACATGTGATGACATGTCAACAACCATAATTTTTTAAAACCAAACATAATATTTCAAGGTAAATTGATATGTCGTTAAAGATTTTGTGTAACCATTATCTAATCTAATGGTTGCTTTGGCTGGGATGGGTTGTTTATTATATAATGTTTCTGTGTTGACAATGACGATGTGTCCGTCTCTGGACAAAAAAAAAAAAAAAAACCGCAACCCAAGCTTTGTGGGAGACAGGAGATATTGTAACAAGCTCCATGTGCGATGAGCATTGCCTTTGACTTGGTACTGTATTATATTTCAAAACAGACATTGTTATGACGAGACAGTGCAGTATCTGTGACATACAAGTCAAATGAAAATCTACAAACTCGACAAATAACATTTGACAAAAAAGATAAATTATTCACATCGCAAATTGATTGACCATAAAACTTAATCGGTAACTCGGGTAATATTTGAAAAAAACTAACGCTTTTCTTGGGGGTGTCCCTTGCGAGCCGCGTCTGTATTGGTTGCTAAGACCATGTACTCAAACTCGTTGCAACTAGTTGGCTTGAATGGCTTGGGGGTTGGGGTGGGTGGAGGGGGCGGGAGGATATTTAGTAAAACGGGGGTGGGAGGTAGTGAGGGCGGAGGGAGATTAGGGGTGTGGGAGAAGCAGGATGTCGGTGGCTTGGACGTTGTTTGTCCACGTGACCTTAGGAGTAGCTCTGAGTCAGCGTCATGATAGCGTTTTACCCTTGGCTACCTCTGTTCGTGCTGCTTGCAGTACTATGAAATGCATAATTATTATCCTCTATTTTTAGTGTGTGTATATATATATATATATATATATATATATATATATATATATATATATATATATATATATATATCCCTGGGGATAGGGGATTAAGAATACTTCCCACGTATTCCCTGCGTGTAGAAGGCGACTAAAAGGGGTGGGAGCGGGGGGCTGGAAATCCTCCCCTCTCGTTTTTTTTTTTCATTTTCCAAAAGAAGGAACAGAGTGGGGCCAGGTGAGGATATTCCAAAAAAGGCCCAGTCTTCTGTTCTTAACGCTACCTCGCTAACGCGGGAAATGGCGAATAGTTTAAAAGAAAGAAAAGAAGATATATAATCATAATAATATTGATAAGTTTATGACAATAAGTTTATGATACGTTCGTTGTCTGTCTTGGACATTCACATGTTTGCCAAATGGCGTCCTAGCTACGTCTCTTCATTGTATATCAACTGTTATATTTCTCTCTTGTAGCTCCCCTGATGATGTAATTAGTACACGAAAGTGCACTTGGGAACTTATTGTTTCATTTTCCCCTTGTACTAATATGAATATATATATATATATATATATATATATATATATATATATATATATATATATATATATATATATATATATGTGTGTGTGTGTGTGTGTGTGTGTGGACGTGTATGTATATACATGTGTGTGTGGGCCTTTCTTTCGTGTTTCCTTGCGCTACCTCGCTAACGCGGGAGACAGCAACAAAGTATAAATGAATAAATAAATAAATGAATATATATATATATATATATATATATATATATATATATATATATATATATATATATATATAGATAGATAGATAGATAGATAGATAGATAGATATACATGAACCATGAGTTCTATATGTTTAAACACACACACAAGGTACCCATTTATCGACCACCCAGAGGAATGAACATTTGGGTTGGATGTAGTAACTGCATAATCGTTTGAGAAACCTAACCTGGTCCGGTGAGTCAGGATTATAAATAGTGGCACCCCCCCCCCTGGGGGCCGGGTCGCAGGACGTAACGATCGCGAACGTTCAGCCCGACTTCAGGGATGGCTCCTGACGCGCGCTACTAGCAGGTGAGGTAGCCTCTGTCGGTAGGGTTGGTCTTTGTGTGGATGACGGGTACGCTCTCGCCCCTAAGGCTTGTAGATACGTTCCACCGGGTCCAGAGGGCTGATGCAACATGTTTTCAGGATTCCTTTGGGGGTGTTGGATTTTACTCTAATTATTATCTAAGTACATGATTATCTTCCCAAATATAGTGACGAGGACAAGACGAAACATAAATTAGACTAACTTGAGTAATTGAGTAATATTGCTTATATGTAAACTTGAGTAATTGAGTAATATTGCTTATATGGTGGCCTTATGTAAACAACAAAGATACACACAGATATTACTCTGGATCCATGGTGGTGAGTGTGCTGGGAACCATGTGACTGTCTGCTGTTGCTGTAAGCTATTTTATTTTTGTGCTTGCTATTTCCCCGCGTTAGCGAGTTAGCGCCTGGAACATGCTATTAAATGGCCTCATGCGCGCACATCTACTCCAGCTGTGGTGGTGATTTGGTGGCCCGAGAAAGTTAATTGTAGAGTTGAATAATTTCCTGTTGGCTGGTATGATGTAATAACAGGTTCGTACGCCTTTGTTCATTGTTGAATGTTACCACTTTATATTGCTAGGATGAACTTGGAATATATGCTGGGATGAATTTGGAAGAAAAAGGTTAATGTTTTGATGTTCTTAGGCAACTAGTTCCAAGGAAACTTCTGTGATGTACTATATGTTGGGATGAACTTGAAAAGAAAAAAAAAGAAAGGTTGGTTTTGATGTACTCAGGCAACTAGTTCCAAGTTGACTTCTGTGGGGTACTTACTGGGAGATATTTTTGTGTTGATTGCTGTGGTATGATTCTGATGAATACGTGATGAATATGTGTACTGATGGTGTAATGTGTTGTGTTTACATCATGAGGTACAGACAGGGAGGGCTAGAGAGGGAGGCCCAAGACCCAGCTGGACAGTTAAGTCTGTATCTACTGACTGATATGTCCATTACTGCTTACACTCCATCATCCCTGTGGATCTCAGCAAGGGCGGATTCAAGAGTTAATATTCACTTCAGAAGATGGTGTTTCCTGTGCAGTATGCGGAATATCAGGTCATGCCAACATAGTCGTTCAATTTGATTCCTATTTTATGTGGTCGGATATGTGGGGTTCGTTGGCCGTATAGTGAGGATTGCTTAATTAGGGAACGATTCCACCCCCCCTTTTTTTTGAAGCGTCGCCAATGAAGAAGTAAAGATATGGTAAAACAACAGTATGATCCAGTATTTTGACATGCTGAATCCTATGGGGTCTAGATACTTACCATTTATATACTTTAAGGTTCACATACCAGAGCTTATAGTATCTTAAAGTATATGGTACTTTGCATTTATGAACAAGATATACCAAGGAAAGTTTATAGTACACATGTACGGTGAAACAAACCATATATTTACAGTGAAACCTTGGTCGACCGGTAGCTTAATCGTGTAACTCATACTTCCATTTCCACATTACCTGTATGTAGAACAACTGGTCGTGTATGGTGGAATATGATCAGCATTATTGGTTTCAGGACCACGAACAGCTTTGTTCAATCCAGCCATCTCAAAATTTTCCTCGGATGTGGGATAAGGATTACTGACTAACCGAAGTTTAACATCGACAAGTTTAAAAAAGAATGATCTCGGGAGGCAGGCGGGCGGGCGAGCGAAGGCGACATCGAAGGATTAGGTTGCACTGACCTTACCGGAGTTCCACGAACGCTGTAGAAGTCCATGACCATGATGGGAAGGCAGGGGCGATGGTGGACGGGACTGACTGGTGACCGTTGAACGGCGCCGGGAGTGTGACTTTTAGCGGTCCGAAGGGGGAGGGGGGGGGGGGGATATTAGGACACATGAGGTTACTCGTGAACAAAAACTCTCACTCTGGGTCAGAACTTGTCTGGTGCATGTTGATGTTTACAGTTGTGATGGTGTCAGTCGACTTTGACGGCTGGGTAGCATTATTACGTGCCAATACCAATGCAGACTCTACTGGAAGTCTATGACTAAAATCGAAGGATGCGTCATAAAGTGTCTGCTTCAAGGAGAGAGCAAGGCTACGATTGAAGCATCTTTTTACCCCGTGCCATCTGTGTTACTGTTAAAAATAAAAATGGAAAGATTAAAAGTACCTAAACTTTTTTGTTTTTTCTTTTTTGAGAACCAGAGGATCCTTGGTCATTTAGAAGTGTTTTAAGATTGCGGTACTTAAAAAATATTGAGAACTTCCTCACAGATTCGCTGTTGGAATTACTCCTGAGTCTTGTAACGCGAAACTGTGGTTTGAAATTAAGAGGGGGAAAAACGTTTTACACCGATTAACCTAATTTTCTTAAAATAGTAAAATAGTGATTGAAAACTTAGATCAACCGACTACTAATGTCATAAAAGCTTCGAAAGTAAGTTCAATGAAGGAGAGACTAGGCGATTATATCCAGTTTGTATGTAACTTGTTTGGTTTCTGTATGTGTGTACACATTGTAGTTAGCATAGGTGGAAACTGTAACTTGTGTTGGCCACTATTTAGTACCTCACTTTATCACATCTGTTGTTGACCACAATACTATTACACCGGTAATCTGACCTTAACAGCTATGACCTGAAACAACCATACGGAATAAAGCCCTGAGGTATATACCACCTTGTTCTTTTGACTGCTAGGATTGTAAGCATGAGAAGTGAACTATCATTCCCTACCATTACGGAGAGGCTCCAGACGCTTGTTATAGGAACCAAGAGCTTTCAACGACGCATCAAAGGTTTGTACCCCGCTCCACACACGACAGCATCAGCCCTTGTCTTTTCCAGCTGAGGGATCTCGTCTCTTAAGATCAGTTTTGATATTACCAGACATGATTCAGTGTCACATACCTTAACCTGGTAGGTACGAACCACTCCTGTACAGCTGATCCTGCCCACGTTACAATCGCTGGAGAAACCGTTAAAGCTGGTTTATACGAGGTTCAGGTGTCATGAGAGGATAATATAATCATAAAAGCGTACCGTAAGAAACCATTGACACCATGGTAGGCAACACGACCCCTACCTAACTTTGTGGACTAGCGTTCGCTGATGATGTCATACACGAGAGTGGAAAACACCGGATGTGCGTGTGTCGTACATGACATAATAGATGAAGTGGATGCAGCCATGCCACCAGTGATCCTCTTGGCTATTGGGTGTGCCCGCAAACACAACATAGCTGGGAATCCACAAGGCAAATGATAGCATCTTGATAACAACATAACCTTTTCGTATCTGATTCCAGAGTATCTCTTATACTTTATTGAGCTGTCACGGACAGGCTCGTTAAGCTCCTATGGTCTGTTGCTGTTTGAAATCATGTGTATAACCGCGTGCAAATCCTGTTTAATGTCCTCAAAAACTTGACAATTCTTTTTTTTTTTTTCAGCTTCTCGTATCGGGGGCTCATGCGTTATGGTGAGATTAAAAGAACAGAGAAATTGGTTTCGCGACGAAGACTTAGATATTCCAAGAGATGGCGAAGGACACTGTGATTTTTGTAACAGCCAGGGTTATTGTAATGGAGTACTGATATAGCTAACAGGTCGAATGTGATGCTAGATTAAGAGTGATGTACCATAGCTTAGATTTGTCGGATTAAACTCAAGGACAAACGTCTTCCACTTAGGCAAAGTGTTTTTTCTTCAACAGGATTGTTAACATATGGTTACTAGTTAGAGCAGTGGAAAGCATAGTCTTAGATGATTTTAAGAATGGACTTATTTAGCCACAAGTGTACGACTGACATTATTTGGGGTAGCGTAGATTCACACTGGTTAATATTTTTCCCGTAACGTATATATTTGCTTTTAATTTTGTCTTTCCATACTTTTGCTCTCTTCCACTATCTCTGAATAGCCTCGAAAAGGACCCAGTGGTCCTGTTACTGCCTGTATGCCTTTTTATTTCTTTGTGGACAAGCACACGGTCCAACACTAGATTTGAAAGTAGTGCTCTGTAACGCAAGGCGATCCATGGTCGCGACGTCCTGCGTTATGAGAACTTGGAAATACGTCACTGACACTGACGTACTCGAGGATTAGCGTATGTACCTGGGTTTAACAAGCCCTAATATTATGCTATACAAGTTTCATAGCGTTACCGGACTCCGCCTTCGTGAGGTTACGCCGCGAGTGAAAAGTCACCTTTGGCCAAGTTGTATTATCGTCCGTTGACATGTGGGAGTACAGTCTCGTCGAACATTTCACCCCAGAAGAAGTCCAATCATTATCCAGCTGTTGGAAGTGGCGCAACCTTGGAGCTGCAAGGCTTCCTGGAAAAGGGATACTCTGATATCAAGACCCTTTCACATGGAAAGGGATCCGGGAGCGTTAGAGTGCACAGTAAAGTATCTGGTGATGCCAGCATAAATCTTTATGAATAGATAGATGTAACTTGCTTTCTATACTGTTGTACTGTATATATATATATATATATATATATATATATATATATATATATATATATATATATATATATATATGCACGATAACCGGACTACTTTGATGTGTACTATGTACTGAATACTTGAGATCTCTGCCCACCTGAGCGACTTAATTCATACATGAACCTGTTGCACATACTTGATGAGTAAGTAATGTGTCTGTGCGGTGATTATGAGGAGCCGTCATTGCGTCCGTCTTCTTATGTATTGGTTACTGACCCAACCGACATAGTGCTTGTCTCCATGTCCTGCATTTTGTCTGCTGGACCGTGAAACCCCTTTTGTTGACTCGTTTATCACCTAGATGTTGCCATACGTATGTTGTGATTCGACAAGTAATTTGTTTGTCGTTATGTTGAATAAAGAGGCCCTTCAGCCTACCATTGAAATCCAACGCATTACTCTGCTGTGTGTATGTAGGGTACTGACCCATCGTATGTTATGCATTACCCTGTATGCTAAACTTATGGGGCTGGAGCCCTTTTCATGCCTAGTGTCATACTAGCTTGTATATGTAACTGTTTATGCTCAAGTTCTCAAGTGCCTTTCACATACCTTATGTACTCCACATCACGTGACCCTGTTGCACAGAAAGATTAAACATGCTAACACCTAACTACTGTTGTCGGTTCATTATGTGGCCTGGCGGCTGGACCGCCATCTGTTCATTATCAACCATCCTCTGCCACTATTGCTTTCCCTTGTTCTACATCCCCCGGGGATGCGCACCCTCATTATTTAAGTCAGTACATCTGGTTCAGACATGCATGTGTGGGATCCTTGGGCGGCCGCAAGGGTCACGCTCCTCTTGAGAGAGCGCGGCGACTCGCCACAGTCAAGGTCGCGGGAGCTTCCGCTGTGGCCGGCAGCAGCAGCCGCCACCGCTGGGCCGGCTCATCCCTCCGCCTCACACAACATGACAACAGTGTTCGCGCTTCCCTCCTCCCACCCGCTTTCTTACTCTAACCTCGATTTAACCCCCCTTGACCACGGCGATACCAACGTTGAGCACGGTACGGTGATGTCACCCTTGAGCACGGCATTATGATGTCACCCTTGAGCACAACACAACCCTTGACCACGGGCTCGGCGCTGCCACGCCTGGGTAGGATGGCTTGGCCTTTGACCTGACCCTCGTGGGTTAGTTTTAGCTTTTGGCAACACTAGGAGCTTATTATGTAGCGCCAAGCCAAGTTCATCCTGTGAATGGTAGGATTACAGAGATCACAAAGGAGTGTTTGTCAGGCCTCAGTAGCGAATTGAACACAACATAGATCTGGCAAAGTAGGGTCATTTCATGAGGTCAGTAGACGACAATATCAGTACAAGAATGTTGTTTATAATGTTATGCAACCTCTTGAAGGAATTACTTGAGACTTATCTCTGAAGTGACTTGAGTTTACATCCTGCTCTTTAGTGTTTACGCATATACCCTGTTGGTATGGATCACACCAGTTGCTCAAATTGTCAAAGTTACAGCACTCCCCCCCCACCCCCCGGTCTCCCCTCCCAGCTTGGTACGTTCTGTAAAAATTGTTGTCACAGTTATCAACCACCTGCCTTTTCGAACTTGTATCACACCGCGCTTGCTTACCTTCGTTTCGTTGCCCAGAGCAGTGTTCGTGAATACACGCACATATGTAAAGAATCTTTGAAAAAGGTCTCGGCTTGATGTTACAAGGGTTTCTCGAATCGACCATGAAGGAGGAATGAGACACAGTACTGTACAGTTAAAAGAACATAGAGGGAAATTTTAGAGTGAAGGAACTTTTGGACAGAGAAGTTATTAAAGAAAGCTGTCCATGGTATAAAATATGTTATTGTTTAGGACGCCATTGATATGGAAGGAATAGGTTTGAGGATGTTATTGTGGGTAAACATAGACTAGGATACAAGACTAGATGGGGATATGGAATAAGTAGTGAGGACGATAGTAAAAGAAGCAAGATTCGTGAAAAATTTTGCTCGTCGTTCTAGCCCTACCGCAGTAATCCATGAGTTTCTGTTCTCTTCCATCATCAGAAATTAGCCTCTTTAGGTTAATCCAGTGGTCTGTTGCTGTTTGAATTCAGTTGTATGCCGATGTGTTTTTGTTGGAAAGTAGACACTTCGAGTATGATATTTAAGAATGTACTATACTGTGCATTACTGTCATGCAGGTGTCCCACGGTATTGTGGATGGAGGCATTTTCCTCAAAATGAAAACAAAGATATTGAAAGTGAAAATGGAAACTGACGTGATGATGGGTCGTTCCCTGTTGCTTGAAGACGATAAGAACTTGTAAATTATGCATGTGTGTGTGTTTGTGTGTGTGTGTTGTGTGTGTGTGTGATCCCCTGACGCCAGAGCTTCACTATGTTACCTCCTATTTATGGTGCTGCCTGAAGTTATATCCTGACTCCGTAGCTTCACTGTGGTATCCCCTGACCCATAGGGCTTCGGCATTGGTACCCCTTAAATCCCAGAGTGTTAGCTTGGTACCCTTGACCTTTGGGTTACAACGTGTTTCTGCTCATGACAGAGCTACAGATTGGTGCCCTATGACCCAAGAGCTACAGTCTGGTTCCCCATGACTTTGCATCTCTACTGTGGCGCTTTGTCTGATTCAGGGCCTGCAGCATGGTGCCCTTTGACCCCTGTGATGCAGCGTCCTGCCCCCTTGCCTCTTGAGCTGTTGTCGTGTTTCATGTGGAAGGCCCCAGTCACGGACGAAAGTTCTCGTCAGGGCCAGGCCTTAAATGAAACATGCAAAACAGGTTAAAGGAATGGTTATGACAGTTTTATATATATATATATATATATATATATATATATATATATATATATATATATATATATATATATATATATATATATATGTTCACCAAATGGCGTCCTAGCTTCGTCTCTTCGATGTGTATAAACTGACATATTTCTCTCTTGTGTCTCCCCAGATGTGATTATTACACGAGAGTGCACTTGGGAATTTATCGTGTTTCATTTTCCCCGTGGACTCATAGGAATATATATATATATATATATATATATATATATATATATATATATATATATATATGTATATATATATATATATATATATATATATATATATATATCTGAGTATCAGTAGTTAGTACACATACAGTATCTAAGTATCTGATATGTCATGAGAGGAGAGATTAAAAGAATGTCAAGACTTAGAGATTATAGGTGTATGGTGCGTGAAGGAAGATGTTAAGGTTAGTGTGGTGGCTTAGTTTTAAAGACACACAACACGATCAGTAATCCAGAGAGGGAGGGTGTAAGACGATTCCTGGCACCGCGCCATCCATCCTAAGTCAGGAGGGACCTAGTTCCCCTAGGCGGCAGCTGTCTGCCGGCTACTGACACGGAGGGTGTAAGATGGCTCCCGGATATCACTTCACCAACCCAAAGCCAGGAGAGGAGTACTTGTTTTGGACGACTGGTGTTTACAGTCTACTGACACTTGGTCTACTACTACCACCCTTTGAACATAGAGCATAGGTGTGGTCTTCCCCGGTGCAGACCATTGTACCCAGACCACCATTCTCTTATCTCAGAGCTCCATCCTGGTACCCTATCACTCAACTGCATCGAGATACATCATGACCGAAGCTAAATCGTTGGTACCCTGTGACCTATAGCTAGAGCGATGTACCCCGTGATTCACAGCTGCAGTGTGGCACCCTCTGCCCCAGAGATGCAGCGCAGCGCCCCCCAGAACTGTGGTCAAGTATCCCCTCCCTGGTTATTTTAAAGCTGCTGCATGATGCCCCCTGACCCCTAGAAGAACACCCTCGACCGTATCCAGTTCTTACCAGTTGAGCGGAGGAGGCATGTGTCAGCGAGTGGGTGTGTGTGTGTTGGTGCACAGTATATAGCAGGGTTGGGGTTGGCTGGAGCCCAGGTTGACGGGCGGGGTTCCTAGCCTCGTGATGGCTAGGAGCGGTTGGTTACCCCTGTTGTAATGAAGGCACCATGTCAGAGGGTTTAATCCACTTCCTCACGTATGTGATTACTGACACTGTAGTGAAGGTGAACTACACCAACGGTGTATTTTCTCTCTGCTTGGGTATATAACACGAATACACATCGTGTAGAGGTGTCGTGAAAGTGAAGTAAATGTGTGTATGATCGTGATGCCTTTTTCCGTAGTTACGACACCGCGAGGAGAGGTATTATGTCAGGGTAGATGGGGGCGGTGACTTGTCTGATGGTCTGGCATATCATGTCGTCGTTTATCACGCCCCTCTTTGTCTCCTTCCCTAGTGGCTCTCCCGGACACCCCTGTCATGTATTATGTCCCCACTGGACAGTCCATACTCCCCTTCAAATGTTACCTTCGATGGTGGACATGTGTCTGTTTAGATGATCAAATAAAAACCTTAAAAACTGCAGGCGTCATGAGGCGCGAGCTTACCAGACACGCTGCAGGGCGGGTGACGGTGGGCGCTGACGGTTTATTAATGTTGGGAGGAGCAAGGAAGCACAGGCGAGGCTTTGTGGGTGCCTGCAAGGTCGAGGGTGAAGTATGCTAGGAGGAGAGCAACGCCTCAAGCGTCTTTGATCAGATCACGCGTGTGGTGGTGTGCGTCATCTCTACTCCCCCGCCCCCTCTACTCCCCCCTCACCCCCCAGACGCACACACACCCTCGGGCAAGACTCCTATTACTGACCCTCCGTCTCGTGCATTGATTATTTGATGGCCAGAAGTCTGTGTGCAGGTTTTTTTGTTCTCGGGGTATGTGCTATGTCCAGCAGCAGCTATGGAAGCGTCACACACACACACACACACATATATATATATATATATATATATATATATATATATATATATATATATATATATATATATATATATATATATATTGATATTGATTAAAGTGTGGCCGTCAATTGCATCTTGGGTTTGATGTTTGAGGTTTACGGGAAGGGGTATACGTATAGGGCTGTTGTCGTCCCATCATTGAAGGGGTGACGGTCAGCCTTTGGTGGACGCCGCTGTTGTTGTCATGGGTGAGTCATACGTACATTTGGGGGCGGGTGTTCCCAGGGGCTTAGTGTGTTGGGTGGCCCGGGGCGGGATGTGGCTGGTGGGTCAGGTCAGGTGAGGTCGGCTCGAAGAAAAGTGCGTATTGTGTCCAAACCGCTCCACTTTTCTCACCTGCGCGGAACGGATATATATATATATATATATATATATATATATATATATATATATATATATATATATATATATATATATATATGTATATATATATATATATATATATATATATATATATATATATATATATATATATATATATATATAAACGCGGGAGACAGCGACAAAGTATAAAAAAATATATATATATATTATCCCTGGGATAGGGGAGAAAGAATACTTCCCACGTATTCCCTGCGTGTCGTAGATGGCGACTAAAAGGGAAGAGAGCGGGGGGCTGGAAATCCTCCCCTCTCATTTTTTTTTTTTTTTTCCAAAGGAAGGAACAGAGAAGGGGGCCAGGTGAGGATATTCCCTCAAAGGCCCAGTCCTCTGTTCTTAACGCTACCTCGCTAATGCGGGAAATGGTGAATAGTATGAAAGAAAAGAAAGATATATATATATATATATATATATATATATATATATATATATATATATATATATATATATATATATATATATATATATATATATATCTGGGGATAGGGGGTAAAGAATACTTCCCACATATTCCATACGTGTCGTAGAAGGCGGCTAAAAGGGGAGGGAGCGGGAGGCTGGAAATCCTTCCCTTCCGTTTTTGATTTTCAAAAAAGAAGGAACAGAGAAGGGGACCAAGTGAGGGTGTTCCTTCTAAGGTTCAGACCTTTTGTTAACGCTACCTCGGTAACGCGGGAGATGGCGAATTATATATATATATATATATATATATATATATATATATATATATATATATATATATATAAAGATAGAATGATTATTTAAACGAAAGTGACGCTTGTTGTTGAGCGTCATGTGACCAAGCTGGTGACGTCAGGCGGGAAGGTGGAGACGAGACGCCGTGCTTGCCGATCGATGTGTCATCACCTCTGCTAAGGCAACAGCGATACGCTCTACCCCGCAAGTTGCGCGTGTTGGATATTCGTGTTTCATTTTCCCTGTGGCTACCACAAATGTGGTCCTTGGAAGGCTCGGTGATGTAAGAGCAAAGTCGACTTGCAGTTTCCTTTGCGGGTCGTGCAGCTGTCCAGACATCCCCCGCGGCGGGCCAAAGTCTGCACCTCACCCGCATCAAGTGTATATCTTGTTATTGTCGATAAACCTTGCGTATTCCACGTACATTAGTTATTTTGATAAATGTTTTATTTGAGCGTAGGGTTTTAGTAACCCTGGACAAGTGGATTAGGGTCAGATGCCTACGATCGAGAGATTGGCGGAGTACTGCGCGGCCTGAGCGGGTATTGGCCGTATCTTGGTGTTGCTGCCGGACTTTATGACGCCATCCACACTTACCGAGGGGCACTAAGCAACGCTGATCCGGAGCGACAGTCAGCCTCTGGGGATGGTTTTGAGAAGTGAGGTCTGGTCGGGGCGGGGGGGGGGGGGGGGGGGGTGCAAGACAATGTCTGCTACTACCGCAGTCTCCTGAGACCGGCTGGTGTGTTTCCATGTTGGCTGTTGTGAAGATGCTCCAGGTCTGCGCTTAGCAAGGGCCCTCGTCACGTGACGTGGGTCCTTGCCTGGTACAGGCTAGCACCAGCAGTATCAAGAACTAGTATCATGACACATGATCCGGTCCCGGGATTATAATTTTTTTCTTTTTTTCATTGCTGTTGGTTAGGATGTTTAAGTGCCCCAATCAAGGCCATCTCATTTACGTTACATAATTTACGTATTCCTATCAAGCTCCAAGGATAGGATGAACACCAGGGTGAACTGTGAGTCGGGCGGGCATGGGCGTCAAATGAGAGTCAACAACAATAACAGAGGCTGCTTTGATGGTTAGACTAACCTCTGTTGACTTTGTGGTAACACTGGTTGGGCTTGGCAGACTTCACGTCATGCTCTTCAGTATATGACTTTCCAGACAGAGAAAACCGTCAGTGCTAAAAGGAAAAAAAAAAAAAGGGTTAAAATTCACACTTTGCTTCCATACTCGGACGTCTGGGTGACTTAAGAACCCCAGGTTTCACTCGAGCTTGACGATAGAGTGGACGTACGCATGGGAGACGCTGGAAAATCCAGACTCCAGTCTGCTTGAGGGAAGTGATTCATCCTTAGACGGCAGGACATTATTGTAATAAAGTCCACGTGAGAGGGATATATATGATTAAGGGGGTCAGGAGTGTGTTAGCCTAAGGACCTTGAGCTTATCGAAATACGTCTCGAGAAACATCGCCATTGCTCTGCTGAAGGGAATCAATGTGTGTGGTTGAATATATGTGATGTTGTTCACTGGAGAAGCGGGTGGTGTGTGTGTGTGTGTGTGTGTGTGTGTGTGTGTGTGGCGAGGAGCAGATGGTGACGTTGAGGCCACCAAGGGGTCAAGTTGTTCTCATCTGCATCATCTGAAAATAAGTAATGTGAAGATTACTCTTAGAATATGGATGATGCAGAATGAAATCCCAAGAGATATTAGTACCGTACGATATCCTTTAGTAAAGGAAACAAGGATTCTGTGAGAGTTTTCAACTCTGGCCCATATTTTTGGTGAAATAATGGTATGTAATTAAAAAGAAATAGATTTAGGTCGGATTTGGGTAAATATTTATTGGCTCGGGTATAAGGTAGTAGATTTATGAAACTAGCTGCCAAAGTACATTTGTGGAAGCTACTAGGTCTTACGGTAGCTTTAACCGAAGGTTGGGTGTGTTTAAGGGGTCAGGCGGTTGGTTGTAGGGTGGACAGACTCAGGACCAGCGTAGCATGGGCCAATAGGCCTCGTGCAGTGTCCTCACTTCGTATGTTTTAATTTAAACCTCTTGACCACCAAGCTACGAGCCGTACGTAGGCATGATGGTGTGAGCTCTAAGCTGGCTCCTTTTGGTTAAAGGCTATGCCATCATAACCCAGGGTTGTACTGTCGTGCTCAAGGGTTATACCGTCGTACTCAAGGGTCGTACCCTGGTACTCAGGGGGTATAAGGGAATGATGTTGGAGTGAGAGGATCTGAAGCCAACTGGAACTCAGGCGCCCTGTGAACTTCTGGAAAGTGTTACGTGATTCCTACTCGTCATTGCTCCTCTCGCCTTTGCTTGGTGACGTCAGGAACAAACGAACAATGGGTGTCCTGTGCGCCCGTCCATATCAAGATGTCATGTTTAATACATCGAGACCAGGACCCACCATCCACAGCCAGACCCCGCGGACTATTTCCTTGGTTTATCTTGTCCGCTTCATAATGCCCTAGTTTAGCCTATTGACAGCACTTTCGCCCCCCATATATCACGTTGCTCCAATGCATTGTAGCCCGTGCAGTTTTTCATCCTCATAAATGTGTGTAACCGAGAGTCTCCTTCACTCCATTCTTCCAGTCTCCTTCTCGTTTTGTCGAATAAGATGCAGCCAGATGCTCAAACGTTTGAGAGAATACACACAATAAAGAGAGTGGAGCTGTAACAAGGGAAGGGTGGGGTTCAGGTGAGTGCTTAACTAAGTCTTTATTACACGTATTTGATGTCAGTCTTCTGATTGTTTTTGTACATAATGGTTAGGATGGGGTTCTCCTTGTTGGGATCAGGGCGAGCTTGCATGGGGTTGTGATGCCGAACTTGGGGACGTGGGATCTCCGATGGCATGAGGTGACGGTGGGAAGGTTGTTGCTGTTGCATCAACCCGTCCATGTGATAAGTAGTTGGAGAGACTCGGGAGGATCCGTGTGGGTAACGCCTCTTGGTTCGTGGTGTAAGAGGGTTCGAAGATGGATCTTGCATGCCCTTCACTACACCTTTTCCTGGAGCCCATGTTGTGTGGTGGATATGTAGGAGAACTTGGTAAGAATGGAAATTGCACGAGTTTAGGCGCATGGAATCCAGTCGTGTTGTCTTGGGTCTACGAATAGTTGAGAGACGATAGCTGGAGGATTTGATGGCACAAATGTGTTCGTAATTATGATTCAGAATGACGCCGAGAGGCTTGGTGGACTGAGCAACTGCGAGGAAGGGCTAAGGTCTAGTGAGACTGTTTGGGCTTCGGGGGGAGGAGGTAGGGGAGCAGTGCTGGAAGCAAGGCTTGATGTAAACGTATGTTGCACGGGGCGGTGCATGACTGACTGTATCACCTTGCGATGAGGTCAGCATTACAAACGGGTATTGTCGGATCGTTGAGTATCGCTGGAGTGCATAGTTGTGTTTACGGGTCGTGATAATCACAAGGGAGGCTGTGATGTGTGTGTGGGAATGTGAGGTGGTGCAGGGTGGGTGGCGTGAGCCGTGATGAGTCATAGAGTGTGAGTGGCTGGCGGAGACCCACGCGCGGGTTTCCCATGGTTGTCATGGAAACAAAGACGTCCCTTGTGGCGTATTCTGGACGCGCCGGTGACGTTCGCTGGGTTCTCAATCCTCAGGTAGGTAAGAAGTCGTCCCATGGGCCACTGGCTCCATCATCCTCGCACAGACCCACGTTGAATCTGTGTAGTGTGAGGTCAGTCGGTTGTCTGTAGAGAAGGTTTGAGGTCCGCACGCACGTCTGGTGGTCAGAGGTCTTGGATGTGGCTTTTGAGACGAGAGTCGGCCAACTATCTATGGATAACCAGGTTAGTGGATGGGATGGAGCGGAAGAACCACCGACGCGGGAAACGGCGATCAAGTATGAATATATATATATATATATATATATATATATATATATATATATATATATATATATATATATATATATATATATATATATATATATATTGGAAAGGATCACAATTTTGCGCGTGATCAAGATATTCCTATGAGTCCACGGGGAAAATGAAACACAATAAGTTCCCAAGTGCACTTTCGTGTAATAATCACATCATCAGGGGAGACACAAGAGAGAAATATAATAGTTAGTTGATATACATCGAAGAGACGAAGCTATGACGCCATTTGGTAAACATGTGATTGTCCATGTTTACCAAATGGCGTCCTAGCTTCGTCTCTTCGATGTATATCAACTGACTTATATTTCTCTCTTGTGTCTCCCCTGATGATGTGATTATTACACGAAAGTGCACTTGGGAACTTATCGTGTTTCATTTTCCCCGTGGACTCATAGGAGTATATATATATATATATATATATATATATATATATATATATATATATATATATATATATATATATATATATATATATATATATATATATATATCCTGCCCCAGGATTCCCTTTTGTCTTGATAAGGCTCCCCGCAGCACTCAGGAAACTGGCCACGTCCACTGGTCGGGACGCATAGGTTTTCAAGTGTTGTGATGTGTGTGCGTCTGTAATGGAGTGAGTGCCTTTTAATGGTATCTGTATCAAGGGCATGAAGGGTGTTTTGGATGTGTGGAAACGGTGTTTGTAGTATCGTGGTGTCGGGTAATGTCCAGAGTGGTGACAGGGAGAGTCTGACACGTGTTAGTCTAGGTTGTGTGGCTTCTGATGGGTGTGTGTATCAGGTGGATGGGTTTAAGACTTGAGTTAGGTGGGAAGTCGGATGTTTAGTGCTTGGATTATTTCTGTCTGGATGTGTTTTGTTAATGTTATGTCTGTGAATGGAGGGTGTAAACTGGACTTGTGTCTGCATGGGGTTAAAAGAATGATTGAAAACTTGTGTGGAGATGCAGACATTCTGTTCTTGGTGAGCCATTGTCATATAAGGTACCCCTGCGTGTTTGCTGTTTCTACTACAGTAATCTACGAGTTTCTGTTGTCTTCCACTATTTACAGAGAGCCTCGTTAGGACCTGTTCCTGTTTTAAATTCATTTGAATAAGATAATGTTTAAATGCGTATGAAAGAAGGAAGAATGAAACGTTTAATCTGTATGTGTTTGTGCCTCTTAACACAATAACCCATGATTTGTTGATCTCTTCCATTATTACTCAGCCTCGTTAGCACCCAGTGGTTTGTTGCTGTTTGATTTCCTTTGTATTATAATTGCAGTTCAAAGAAATAAAAGGTAATGTATCTGTGGCTGGTCTCCACACACAATCTGCAGGAAGCAGCAGCTTTGGTGGCATGGACTTATGCAGACAACTCACGAGTGCGGTGGCTGAAATATCTGTAGAACAGGGAGGAGGGGAGCAGCATCACGGCGGACAGATGAGGGTGCTTGGAGGGATGTGATGCCTGGGGAAAGGGATGCCTCGTATAATCGACGTTTGTCTATACAGTATTGCATGGATTGTGGAGAGGCACTCATGACTTGGCGCATGGCATTCGAGAATGTGGCACGTAAGGATTTTACAGGACCATTGACAGCAGGTTGATTAGCCACTGGTGTCTGGAGAGAGTTTCTCTGGCTCAGATTTACGTGCTTAAAGTAGGTGACCACAGGATTGTACTCTGGTGAGGAACCAGCGCGCTTGCTAACGACGCAAGGTGTAAGGGAGGTTGGTGATCAAGTAGGGGTTTCAGCAGCGTAACTGTAATTGATGTCACGAAAGGGTTTCAAGCCCTGAACAGTAGCAAGGGCTTCGCGTGTCCTTGAAGAATTCCCGTTCAGCATTCGAAAGAGCAAACGTCTGGCCAACGCAATATCGGCGTGCGGACGCCCTGCATGAGGACTTCTCCGGATCCATTGCTGGAGGCGTCAGAGAGATGAGAGAAGCGATGAAAGCGTAGAACCAGAGAACAAAGGTGAAAAGAGATTTTTAAAGTTTTCATAGAATGATGCAACTCTTTAAGTAGATGGAGTGTCGAGGGGTTGTGGAAGCCTCAACAAGATCGCTGATGAAGGAACTGTAAAAACTGAGGAGGATGAGGTTTTACCAACTTGGGCAGAGAGGAAAGCCTGCCTTTTATTTTCATCACGTGCGAACTCCTCCAGCAGCAAGTTGTTGTCTTTAAGACTATTTTTCTTTTTTCTGTTTGGCTCCCAAGGAGTTGCATCTGATCAGCCTAAGCTTTAGAACAGCCTGGGGAGGTAACCGTATCAGGCACCAGCCGTACTTCCTTGTAAATGATCACACAGAAGATTCGGGATAAGACAATCAAGAGCTGAAGGTAGAGTGAAAGACAGAAGTCAGCTCTCGCGTGAGTCCGATGATTATTTACATCTGGCGAAACAGAATGAAAGGTTCGCTTCCACTACATCGTAGCAGTTGGCAAGCCTGACTACATACAATGAGGCTTCATATGTGTTATTGGTTCAGATCAACGTTCGAATAATCCTCCAGACGATTGTACTAAATTTGGTCTTATAAGAATATCAAACCTGTTTAGATCATCTTACAATTAGCTTAATATATGGAAAAAATAATAATTTTTTTATACATATTATCCCCGGAAATTTAGTGACGTGGGTGTGGAAGCACAGTTTGAGATAACTGTTCGTATTATAAATCCTAGGAACTCAGTTTTGTCTTTCACTGTACACAGTGATAGCGTGGCACTTTTAGAAAACAGTATGCATAGGCGTGGAGAAAATCTTCGGACCATCCCGGAGTCTCGTAGGCGTGGCAAGGAATCTAGTTGTCTATCAGGGATTGGAAAAAAAAAAAACCCGCACTGCATTGACTGCTGGAGGTTGCCATGTCTGCTTTGAGGTAGAGCAGCGTGGAACTTGTTTTTATGTGTATATATGGAATGAGTAACTCACACCGAAATCAAAGGCCGCACGGAGACTTGTTTCGTTGTTGAAGGCAAGGAGGAAGTAGTGTGTCGTCTTGGTGTTGCTGGTGTGCAAAGATAACGAAAGCCAGTTAACGATAAAGGCTTTAATAGCTTTTGTTTGTGTTGAATGGGTGAGCCTTTATCCTGGGCCAGTCAGTATGTCCGGTTAGACTCCCGGTGGGAGGCGTGGATTTATCTTCCCCCTCCCATCCTGCAGTCTGTAGCCCTACACTGGCGCTCACGAGAGGTGTGCGGTGTTGCTAGGCTGTATTAATAGTGTAGGAGAGACCCGGGCCATGGGGGTTTAGGGGCGGGGGTGGGCGGGAGGTTTAGTGTGGTGCTGGTAGGCACGCTCCCCGTTGGCTGGAGAGTTTAGCGTGTGTTGTGGTGGTCAAGGTCAAGCCCACCGCGCGGTACAAGGGGCAGTGCAGGGCAGGCGTCTTGGTGCGGTTCCCCCAATATACTTGACTCAATTATCCTTTAGTACCGCATGGCTGGCCACACACTCTCCCGTACGCTGTGTTGACGGTCTTGAAGTAGTCATCAGCAACCACAGAACTGACTGACGTATGATTTTTGTATTTCTCTTCCCATGTTGCTATCCGAAGCTCTTGTCCATTCCATTGCAGCTCATTTCAGTAGATTTGAATTTTGTATTTTATTTATTAGCATGAGGCCCTTTCCTCCCATAAAAGGTCTATATATATATATATATATATATATATATATATATATATATATATATATATATATATATATATATATATGATGCATTGTGAACGCGCAGTACCACATACAAACCTCCAACAGCTAGGATCCTATTTTGTTATGTATTATGTTTTATGAATATGAAAGAAAAAGATTAGCGTCAAATATTACAGAGTACCTAATACGGTTGCCGGGAAGCCGTGACCTATCGAGGGAATTGGAAGTGTATACATTGTAGCGCAGGGTTGTTTATATCCCTGGCAGCATGATGAGTGGCGAGTGAGGGCCGAGGCTGTCGTATCTGTCATGCTGTGGGGCATGGTCGAAGGGGGTGGGGTGGGTTAGTGTAGAGGATGTGGAGTCATGACTAAACCCCCCCTCCCCTCACACCACCACAACACTCGCCCTCCCTCACACCACCACAACACTCCCCCCTCCCCCTTCTGGCCGATAATCACAGGCGACGGTTGAGCGCACGGCTGGCGGCCCACCTCGCTAAGCTGACTCCATGACACACTGGGAGTACAGCACCTGATATTCTTAGTGCATTACTGAATGTGTGTAGTTTTTTTTTTTTTTTTTTGCTTTCAGTATAGTTATTGTTCTGAAGATTCATGATGAGATATAATATACTCCCATTTCTGTAGTGATGCTGTCAGCGGTGGCTTTATTGTCCTCCCAAAGTGAAGTTTTTCCCTACTTTCGGTACTGGTTACTAAGTGAGGGAGTGGGTCAGGTTGAGCGCCGGGGAAAGGTGTAGGTATTGTGGCATAGGATGTATAATAGCATAATGACTATAGCAGGACGAGGATTTGAGTGTGAATAGGGTGGGTGTTGAGGGCGTTGTGTGGGCGGGATGGGCGTGAAGTTCATGTGGGAGTTAGTGTGGAGGGGAGGGGCGTAAAGATAGTGTGAGCGGCGTTAAGGTGGTGGTGTGGGTGGGATAAAAGTTAAGGGAGAAGCGTGGGTGTCATGTTTGTGTGTGGGTTGTAGTGTGGCGGAGCTGGGTGATGTGGGCGTTGGGGTGCAAGAGTGGGTGGGTATTGCTAGAGGCGTCAGTGGTAGGGAGGTTTAGGGGTGGGGGTCATGTCGCAACATGTTGCAGGATCAGAAGATGGCGGTCTGGTACGCCGAGCGCCACGTGGTCCAGCCCAACCACCCACCTCCTCCTACCCTCTCCATGGCCGCCATTGTTCCTGCATCTCATACCCAATGTGACCACTGGTGACACCAGCGCCTGGCTACGTGCTGGCTGCCTTGCACACCCACCAGCCAGCCATCTGCTCTGCTCACAAGGTTCTCTTGGTTTCTGCAGTCGCTCGACGTCAGCCGCAGACCCTACGCAGGACTTAAGGACTGATGGTGAGGAATCCTTCTGGGTCCTCTTAGGGCAGGTGCGTCGGGGATTTAACGTTCGTTCCCTCAGTCACAGTCGGTGTCGGAGGAAAAATGTCGAGTGCAACGATACAGCCCTTGGGTATGGACATTTCGGGTTGTCTGACTGTGGAGGTGTATTGTTGCCTCAGGCGCGAGGGGTTATAAATTCAGAGACGGTGATGCCCACCAGCGGCATCGCTGGGAGCATGTGAGTCACCCATTTTCCAGACCGAGTCGCCGTCGCACCTGTTGCGCTCCGCCACACTGACCCACTCCGCAACCCCTCGCACGCCGCCACTCACACAGAATTATCTGCTTACCAAAGTTATATGAGTATGATTTTAAAGCGTAAACGCTATTTTTTCTTTTTGTTGTGAAGGGGATTCTGATATGAAATGATGAGGTGGGTGTCTCCACTTCTTGTCTTGGTAATGATACCCTGCTTTTGTTTATTTGGGTAAAATTATGGGGGTGTGTCGTCCGCCCTCGTTAAGGAATTGTTGTTGGAAACTGGATGGTGGTGTGTGTGTGTAATTACTGAGGGTATGGTGATGTTATCTTTCACCGAATCTCCTTCGTCATAGCCCCCCCCCCCCTCTCTCTCTCTCTCTCTCTCTCTCTCTCTCTCTCTCGGCAAAATACTATCGTAGGTGCACGTATTTGGTTGGTAGGTAATCCTCCATTATCTACCGTACCTCAGCCATTGCCCGCCCCTCCCTCAGCCACTCGGGGTGTGACATGTTATGACGGGGGGGGGGGGGGGGGGGCTTGTTTATTTTTTTTTCCATCTGTCGTGTTGCTATGGTTCATCCGACCTGATGGCTCGACACACACTGTAGCTCTTCAAGATCATAATAATGTGTTGGGCCGATTACTTTGCCCCTCTTGTTGATGGTGTGCCATTTTTTTTTTTTTTAAGCTGGTACTTTACGGAACTTATGTTAATGTTTGGTTAGTTAGACTGATGCGTTGCCAGTCATGATAATGTTTGATCAGGCATACTTTTATAGATTTACGACTTGGATGAATAGTCTGTGTAGAAATTTTTAGCGGAGGGAAATTGATGGACTAAACTTTCTGAGAAATAAAAAAAAAAGTCACATTTATGATAATATGATGATATTAATATTGGGACTGTTCATTGTTGGTGGTCAGGTACGTAGGTTCGTGCCGGAGTTGGATGCTGTTCAGTATAACTGCCCGACTTGTGGATCCCTCGTATCTTGAACGGAGCGAGAGGTTCTAAGTTGGACGGGCCTCTGTTTACGTCCGGTCCCCTGTCTATCGTATCGTCACAAGTGTTGAGAGGTTCTTTAACAGTGTTGTGTGTGGCAGTGACTATATATGTGTGTGTGTATATATATATATATATATATATATATATATATATATATATATATATATATATATATATATATGGCTCATAAATCTCTTGCTTGTACTGTCACGTGAAGCATGTGTTTCCTGTTCACCTCCATGCGCCCCGAGGATTCAAAGCTGGGTCACACACTCGACGATCGGCGATTTTACTTGACGGTCGTGGAATGTAACCACTCATCGAACGTCTAGTATTTGACCCGAGTTCGAATCCTGGGACGCATAGGGGTTGAATGGTTTACACCACTCCTTAACAGTCGAGTATTTGACCCGGGTTCGAATCCTGGGACGCATTGAGGATGAATGGTTTACACTACTCCCCAGCAGTCGAGTATTTGACCCGGGCTCGAATCCTAGGATGCATAGAGGTTGAATGGTTAACGTGTAATGTTCTTATTTACTGTTTATGTAAATAACAAGTTTTGTAAGTTACTGTAGAATTAAATAGACTTACTGAACATGGTAGCACGACCCTTAAGGTATTGGTGGCCTAGGGTCGTGCGGTGCTGTTGGGGGTCAAGGTGAACGAGAGAGACATGGTGGTGATGGCGCGGGGTGTTGAGAGGTTGCGGGGTCAGGCAGGTGCATGACCGGCTGGCTCTGCGTCATGACAACAGCCAGCAGCCGACGCGACGCTCTGCCCTTCTCCTCGGAGCGAGCGTGTTCTTGTCTTTGACTTGTTTTCGTTCAGTTTGGCGGGTAGGCGCGCGCGCGGTTTTTGTTCTGTGGGAATTGCCGGTAAATACTTCTCCACCCTCAGCCGGTCATGACCACCCCCTTCATGACTGCTGCCACCAGGAGCGTATATAATGCTATCTTTCGCTTTTAGTAAGGTTGAACCCAAATCTGCTTTCCAGTACACCATGGCTTCTTGGTATCCAATTGAGTATGTCTTTATGACGTACGTTAAAGCAAGTCTTTAGGACATCTGGGAGAGAATGTCTTTATGTCAAGTAGAATACGTCTTTGTGACATCCACTAGAGTTTGGCTTTGTGACAGGTAGAATATGTCTTTAGGACAACCGGCAGAGCATGGGCTGTGTGACAGGTAGAATATGTCTTTAGGACAACCGGCAGAGCTTGGCTGTATGCCATCTAGGAGAGCAAGTCCCCTGAGTTCCGGTCGAGCATGGCCTTATGCCGTCCGGCAGACCATTGTCCCTTGACGTCCGAGAGGGCACGGCATAATGGTGCACGGTTGTGCACGTAGGTTGAGTTACGGCCTTCCCCTGACCTATCCAGCACCCATAAAGCTTCTTTTTCCTCCTCTTAAGTGTGTTTTCAGAGCCTAGAAGACATGAAAGTCTCAAGTCTATCATTGTAGGAGTCGACACCAGCGCGGGAGTGCTGCCGGCTCACCATTCACCGAGGGCTTTGGTGAAGCGGTGTAAAGAGGACATGAAATTTCCAGTGGCTGGAGATACGACATCTGATATCATGAGTCTTATCGGGCTCAGAGATAGTACGATGTCATAAGAGAATGATCGGAGATAAGATCTCGTGCTACCAAGATACCGTGGCACGACTGCGCACGGGTTTCGATCCTACTGCCAGGTTAAGAGGGGTTTTAGGTGTAGGATACTTTGGTGAATATATCGTGGACATGCCAGTCATTCTTGTGTGTGAATGTCCAGTGATACTCTAGATGCATGCATCTTGCGTTGCGCCTACTGCGTACTATACCAGAGTCCTCGACGCCTTTGTTCCCTTTCGAAGTGGACAAGGACCTTCTGGATCCTTAGACCCGCTTGGTCCCACCTGCCGCCCTTCAGTATTGACGTCACTTACCTCCCCACTGCACGATCTGTGTTTGCCCGCACCTAACCCCAGATTATTGTGCCCTTCACCCACGTTACCATAGAAACGCTTTCTTCATGTACGCTTGGATGAATGAAATCTTGTGAATCAAGCCGTACGGATGGGTTTATGTAGGGAGTAAGGGAAGGGGAAATGCCAGGGCAACGCAGGTAGGGAATACAAGTTTGAGGTGGAGAAAAATGACAGGGACTACCTGTTGCGTGGGTACGGAAATAAAGATTGTGATGAATGCTGATGGCGAAGTTGGCAGATGAGGTTGACTGCAGATGTGTCGGGTTTTCTAAAGCTGCTAGAGTGTGGTACTGTTAGATATGGGTCTAACGTTTGCAGTGTCTGTTGAGAAGGATCCAAGCATGTCCTTTTAGCTTTCATGCAGGGGTTTGGACGGAGGATAGGAATGTGGTCGAAGAGGATGACGTTTTAAGCAAGAGTAGTTCCTCTTGGAGTTCCTCATGCTGGTGTTCGAGGGGTAAACATAGGGCCACTTGACAGCTGTGAGGGGGTCGGGTTACTCCTGACGGTGCAGGGGGAATCTGCTGGCTGGACTCAAGGTCACCCACTGTCTCCCTCACTCCATGTCCACACAACGCCACTTGCCTATCCCAACGCATCAAGTATAGGGGCAGGATTGAAGTGAGTTCGTGGACTTTGTTGGTGTTTTAATTACCTGTTTTGTGTTAATTATTCCACCCCCCCTCTCCACCCCGACGAAAAAAAAGGCTCCGTCTGAACTTGCATTTGCTGTCGAAATATGATTTACTAAGATGTTGAAATGGGTATGCTGGTCGTAAAATTGAGATGAGATGGAGTGAATTAATTGTCTGGAGTTTAACCTTATTAGAAGATGTCTGTGAGGGAGACTGTGAAGGGATCGGGTGGGGCGGCCCCACTGTCCTCTGGGGATCGGGTGGGGCACCCCCCCTGTCCTCTGGGGTTGGGTGGGGCGGCCCCCACTGTCCTCCGGCGCGACCACTTCCTCTCCATCGCCGCCCACACTTTTTACGTTCGTTGTGGTAAAAGTGCCACAGTGGCTTCATGAATTCTTGTTATTGTTTGTACAACACTGGATACTGCCACAGGTGATTTAGTTCTCTTTAAGTTTCGCTGTAGAAGGTGGGGGGTATTTCCCCCTAGAGAGAATCATGAGGTCTCCAGCAGCGGCAAGCAGCGCACAGAAGGCAACATCCCAGCCAGGCCATGTTCCACACCCTCAGACAGCCGGTCGTACGTATTGTGCTTGTGTATATCTGAGTCGCAGACGCTATTTATTACTTTAATTTAGACAATGTGAGGTTTTGGCGAGGGTGTGGATTGACGACGGCCTAGATTGAAGTGATGGAGGTTGCCATTGGTGGGTGATGAAGTCTGTGTGGGTGGCAGGTTGGTATGTGCAAAGGTCGACACGTTTTTGGGTTGAAAGGTGCAGAGTTTGGTAGGTGTAGCGACGTGGGCAGGTTGGTGGGTTGGTGGGTGTAGAGAAATGGGCAAGTTGATGAGTTGGTGAGTGTAGAGGTTGGCAGGTTGGGGGGTGTAGATGTTGGCAGGTTGGTGGGTTGGTAGGTGTAGATGTTGGCAGGTTGGTAGGTGGATTGGTAGGTGTAGATGTTGGCAGGTTGGTGCATTGGTAGGTGTAGATGTTGGCGGGTTGGTAGGTGTAGATGTTAGCATGTTGGTGGGTTGGTAGGTGTAGATGTTGGCAGGTTGGTGGGTTGGTAGGTGTAGATGTTGGCAGGTTGGTGGGTTGGTAGGTGTAGATGTTGGCAGGTTGGTGGGTTGGTAGGTGCAAAGATGGGTAGGCTTCTTGTTTGTTTGGTGTCGTAGATGATGAGGGAGGGGGGCTTGGTTGGCTGACCCGGCTGACCACCACTATCTGCCCCTCACCACCACCACCACCACCACCACCACGCTGGTCTTATCTCCGAGGTGTGGATCCTGTTACATTTGTGTTACTCTCTCACGCCTCGTTAGCTCCCGGGATGGCGGGACTTCGTTCACACTTGCTCGCCATCCGATCCAATATTTTCACAACAGAGACTTTGGTATTAGGGGGTCTCTTGCAAAACCTAGTCAAACACACACCAGGGTGATGCGAGTGGTGGTAGGGCGGGGGGCGGGGAGGGCCGCCTGTGGGATGATATGAGAGGTTGATCTTGGGTTAACCAAATGGATGGTTGACAGCCATGACGAGATAACAACTACTGACCCCCAGGATTCGTAATGCCTGGCTTTAAGTCGATGGTGTCAGTGGGCCTCTCCCGCCCTGCGGGTCATATAGGAGGAGGTCGGTTCTTAACCTGTGTTAAGAGGATGGGAACACCGCCTCCTCCTCCTCCTCCGCCTCCTCCTCCTCTTCCCCTGGAGCCGGAGATCACACCACCACCTCCCTTGCGTGTAAAGGCCGCCTATGCTGCGGGTCGCACAAGGTTTCATATCCGCTTTATACAGTTGGTCATTTGAGACGTACTGTTCTCGGATCGTGCTGACGGATATTGTATTCCCTACGTCGTTTAGTCGTGAGGGAGGCTCGTGCTTTATGGGACTTAGGGGAAGGAGGTTGTAAATATTTCTTGAAAGCGTCCTGGTAGATCATAAAAAGATATTTGGGGATTTGGTTGTGGCTAGGGAGCTGTGGTTTCGGTGCTTTACGTGCGAGACCTAGATAATGGATGTGTGGCCGTTCTTCGTCTGTCTCTGGCGCTTCCTCGCTAACGCGGGAAACGGCGATTGAGAGAGAGAGAGAGAGAGAGAGAGAGAGAGAGAGAGAGAGAGAGAGAGAGAGAGAGAGAGAGTATAAATATATTCTTTTGTGTATTTTATTTTTGCTTTGTGTATATATATATATATATATATATATATATATATATATATATATATATATATATATATATATATATAAATAAAGTGCATATGAACGCGCACCTTCCTAGAACATACAAACCTCCAACAGCCAAGATCGAACCCGGGACCCCTGAGCAACATGCGGGAGCGCTACCGCTAGGCTATGATCGCCCCTTATAGGAAAATGACTATTCGAATACTATGTACTCGAATTGATGTGTGATGTCTCCATGGTTGTTTAATTTGTTTATGGATGGGGTTGTTAGGGAGGTAAATGCAAGAGTTTTGGAAAGAGGGGCAAGTATGAAGTCTGTTGGGGATGAGAGAGCTTGGGAAGTGAGTCATTTGTTGTTCGCTGATGATACAGCGCTGGTGGCTGATTCATGTGAGAAACTGCAGAAGCTGGTGACTGAGTTTGGTAAAGTGTGTGGAAGAAGAAAGTTAAGAGTAAATGTGAATAAGAGCAAGGTTATTAGGTACAGTAGGGTTGAGGGTCAAGTCAAATGGGAGGTGAGTTTGAATGGAGAAAAACTGGAGGAAGTGAAGTGTTTTAGATATCTGGGAGTGGATCTGGCAGCGGATGGAACCATGGAAGCGGAAGTGGATCATAGGGTGGGGGAGGGGGCGAAAATTCTGGGGGCCTTGAAGAATGTGTGGAAGTCGAGAACATTATCTCGGAAAGCAAAAATGGGTATGTTTGAAGGAATAGTGGTTCCAACAATGTTGTATGGTTGCGAGGCGTGGGCTATGGATAGAGTTGTGCGCAGGAGGATGGATGTGCTGGAAATGAGATGTTTGAGGACAATGTGTGGTGTGAGGTGGTTTGATCGAGTGAGTAACGTAAGGGTAAGAGAGATGTGTGGAAATAAAAAGAGCGTGGTTGAGAGAGCAGAAGAGGGTGTTTTGAAGTGGTTTGGGCACATGGAGAGAATGAGTGAGGAAAGATTGACCAAGAGGATATATGTGTCGGAGGTGGAGGGAACGAGGAGAAGAGGGAGACCAAATTGGAGGTGGAAAGATGAGGTGAAAAAGATTTTGTGTGATCGGGGCCTGAACATGCAGGAGGGTGAAAGGAGGGCAAGGAATAGAGTGAATTGGAGCGATGTGGTATACCGGGGTTGACGTGCTGTCAGTGGATTGAATCAAGGCATGTGAAGCGTCTGGGGTAAACCATGGAAAGCTGTGTAGGTATGTATATTTGCGTGTGTGGACGTATGTATATACATGTGTATGGGGGGGGGGGGGGGTAGGGCCATTTCTTTCGTCTGTTTCCTTGCGCTACCTCGCAAACGCGGGAGACAGCGACAAAGTATAATAAAAAAAAATATATATATATATATATATATATATATATATATATATATATATATATATATATATGATAACAAGCGTGACCTTAGGCAAGGCACTCCTGTGGCCTTTAGTTTGGTGTGCGGGCGGAGGCAGGGAGGGTGTGTGTCCGGTGGAAGCGGATGCTAAGCACATGGTGCTGGCGATGGCCCGCGAGGGCACAGTCCCGTGTGGGGAACATTCTCGACGACATTTTCCGTTATCTTGTGTCACAAGATGTGTACATAATAGCCCAGGGTTGGCTGCATGAGTCGCCAGGTAGCTCAGAGGTCATGCACACGATACCCGGTAATTATTGGCTTGGGAGTTGACCGTGCATTCTCACGGTAGCTTGTGGTTAAAGGTCTGTGTATTGATAGGCTTCAACTAATGCTGGTAATCGTTCTGATTTGCTATGGTTATATTTAGGGGTTGATTATGGTTTAGTTTGTCCTTTCATTGGTTTACAACTAGGCTGGGTGATCATTTAGCCTTGGTTAGGTTTATTTTGTCGGCTAAGAGTTTGTGACTAGGCTTTGTGGTAAAAAGGCATTGTGGTAAAGTGTTTAGTTTGTTAATTTGATGCGGTAATTTGATTACGTTCGACATGCGGAGAATTAGGTTCTGTAGACTTTTGATGGCTAGTTTGAGATTAACTTCGTGGTTTGGTTGATTTCTGAGTAGGTTAGGCACTGTCAGTGATATTTCATGGGAGTTTAGGAGTGGTTGGTTATATCTCATGGAAGGAGACGATAGTTCATGTTGATATTTTCATGGTTGAGTATGCTAATATTTTGTGGTAGGGTGGCAGGATTTCATGGTGGTTGGGTAAGGTAGTTTATGGTAACATTGCATTGTATGGTAATACGTCATGGTAGGTTGTTGTCGACTTACCGTACACCTCCGTGGTGTTGTAGCGGTTGTTAGCAACGCTGACCGTGTGACGCATTGCTGGGCCGCCCTGAGTCGAGTGTCACTCGGTCCACGTACAACCTAGCTGTTAATCCTCCTTCCATAGGGGGTTCGATGAAATGGTTATTCATTTACCCGTGCCGTCTCATCTAACATAGGAAAAGTTGATATGTGCTTTGATTATTGATTTTAAAGTTAATACACTCGTCGAGTAGATTTTAAGTGTAGTTATTCTTTTTTCCTTTTTTGTTTACTCCTTTAAGGGCGCTTGGGTACGACCTGTGGGTTTGGTGACCTAGGGTTTGGCCAGAATAAGCTATGGTCAGGTTAGAGGTCACGCTGCTAATCCCAGTGGTCGACCCGTGGTGCTCGAAGGGTCGTGTCGTCCAGCTGAAGGGTCGTGCTCAACGGATGTAAGGGTAGGGAATGACTAGGTTTGTTAGCAATTTTAGTTTTCTTCATTTTTTGACCGGGGGGGTCGGAGAGAAGATGGGATAGGGCAAGGGGAAGGTGTAGTTCTGAAATGGAAGAGATAGTTAAATAGCTAATGTAACTAGGCGATGAATGTCTCTGGGATTTTCTTTTTCTGGAAGACTCGTTTTTGATGCGCTAATTATATACACCCCTGGGCGGTTGCGGGTGGCTCCAGCCACGCTGCTCACTCCTCCCACATGGTTGGCTGGGAGAGATATGAACTTGCTCTGTATGTGGTTTATTTAAACACGTATCTCGCTGGTTATTTTGGGTATTCTCCTGTATGTCTTAAGGAGGTGTGTTACACACGTTGGTGAACTATAGGGAAGTTGTTCTTCCGTGTGTTTTTTGGTGTCTGCAGGTTCTCAGTACATCACCACTTGCGGTGAGGGATGATGGTGAAAATCGTAGTATTCGGTCATGATATTCATAATAAATGATTAAGATGTGACTTTTGTCCTCACAGGAATTAAGCCTATTGTGTAGGAAACTGCCGGACGTCTGTAAATCTAAGTTCGTGATAGGCTACTGACAACTTCGCTCATGTTGTTTACTAATCCGGGCCAGGTTATGTACTGATGACATTTGCTAACTATTATCCGGTAGCCTGTTCGATGATTTCCTGATCAGAGTGGACTGCCTGGGGAGATGTGAAGGTCCTGGCATTAAGAGAAAGATGTGGCGACTTTAAACGTTCGTCTCGGTAACGTGGAATTATTTGTTTGAACATAATAACATGGGCTGCGCGCACACATGACTTTATTCCTGCTGTCTTTCCCTGAGAGACTGTGTTGTCACAGAATAGAATATTATTTTTTTTTTCTCCCGTGACGTTTGTTCTGGATTATAAGCACCTGTGCTTATGATAGCTCCCTTGTTGCAGGATATATATATATATATATATATATATATATATATATATATATATATATATATATATATATATATATATCCCTGAGGATAGGGGAGAAAGAATACTTCCCACGTATTCCCTGCGTGTCGTAGAAGGCGACTAAAGGGGAGGGAGCGGGGGGCTGGAAATCCTCCCCTCTCGTTTTTTTTTTTTTTTTTTTAATTTTCCAAAAGAAGGAACAGAGAAGAGGGCCAGGTGAGGATATTCCCTCAAAGGCCCAGTCCTCTGTTCTTAATGCTACCTCGCTAATGCGGGAAATGGCGAATAGTTTGAAAGAAAGAAAAGATATATATAATATTGTGTGTGTGTTAATGTGATATTTGTTAGGTCGACTGTTGAAAGGTTATTTCAAAGTGATAGAATCAAGATATATTATAAAATGCCCTAATGTGTTATTACATTGTGAAAACAGGAAAATAATCAGATGTATTTTTTCCCCCCTCAATAAAGTTTGCTTAGATATGTGTGTCTGTGATTTATGGCGAACAGCGAAGTGTAAGCAAGCCTGGGGGCTGGATGCTGACCCGGGGTCAAGTGAGGTCATGGCCGAAGTTACCAGGTCGACTTTCAAAACCCGCCCAATTATAATTTTAACTAACATCATTTGTGAATTGGGAAATAGCGTGTGTATGATGGTGTTAATGTTGGCAATGGATAAAAAAAAAAGATGGGGAGAGGTAGGTAAAAAACATGTTGGAGCGTGTTATTTAACAATATGGCGGACGGGTTTTGTGCTGAAGGCGTCAGTGTGGCGTAGCCTCGGGGGGTCGGGGATTCGTGTACCCACCCCCCCTACTGTGTTCCCCCTGCGCTATCGAATGATTGGTCCAGCGTCAGTAGCCTCTGCTTTTAAACTCCATCCTTCCTAACCTCATCTCCCTGTGGCGGGAGTTTGTCCGTATGTCAGCGTAGAAATGGTGCGCTCGTTAGGGAACAGGCGTATGCGCATCATGCGCTCGCGTTTATTGATGTGAAGAGTACGCACTTGAGTGTTTGAGGGTGTTTGTGTGCGTATGTCAGCGCGTTCGTTAGGGAACAGGCGTATGCGCATCATGCGCTCGCGTTTATTGATGTGATGAGTACGCACTTGAGTGACGGTGTTTGTGTGCGTATGTCAGCGCGTTCGTTAGGGAACAGGCGTATGCGCGTCATGCGCTCGCGTTTATTGATGTGAAGAGTACGCGCTTGAGTGTTTGAGGGTGTTTGTGTGCGTATGGTTGCATGATTGCACCTGCTACAACTTGTTTCCCGTAGATGTATCGGGCTAAGCTTCACAATATCTCGGGAGATAAAGTAAGCGCGCCTTTAAATAAAGAGAGAGAACACAGTGTCTAAGAACTGCAAGGTTAATATTATAGAACACAGTGTCTAAGAACTGCAAGGTTGATATTACAGCTATGGTCATGTGTTTTTACGTAAAAGAAAGTTTAATGAAGAGTTGTGAGAAGTTTGAGGACGAGTTCAAAGGGATGGTGCCTGTGGGAAGAGTACTGTATAAGATGTTAACCCCCATGGAGACGTACTCTATATTTTTTATATTGCGATTTACGCTTTTCAGGACGAATTTAGCGAAAATTTGTTTCACCGTCAGTTGCAGTAAAAAGTCGTAATAATAATAATAATAATAATAATAATAATAATAATAATAATAATAATATTGATGGTAATGATGATTGCAATAATAATGATACATTGATAAAGAGAAGTTTTAAGAAAAAGAAAAAAATATGATCACGACTTTAGTATTTTTTTTTTATAGTAACGCTGACCGGACGCTTTTAGACAAACCTGACATGACACGTGTTCCAGACGCTCTTGTCGTGTGTGCGATGGTAGTTTGGGCCTTAACCACCCTTGGCTTAAGGCTTAGTAACGGCTTGGTCGTTGATTAACGCGTGGGGAGGCAGAAGCGGGGTTGGGGGGCGGCTTGTCTACCGGCCCTTGTTGCCGGGATGGAGGGATCGCTAGGCTGCTCTCCCGACCGTACTCTCCTCAGCAGGTTGACTCGCGTTAGTGAACTGCTCACCGTGTACGCTGCGTACCAAACTTCGTAAAGGATATTATTATTATTATTATTATTATTATTATTATTATTATTATTATTATTATTACTAATATGATTATTTCTTGGAGATCCTGACGTGATCAGCACTTGTTAATGCTAAACTTGTGGATGATCTACACCAGGAAATTCGGTAACTGTTAACAGCTCGGGAGCACTTGACACATACATGTTGACGTGACGCCTGCAAAAAACAACTTGGCTTGGGTTGTTGGAGAAATCCTACTAGGAAGATTGATTCCCGCTCGTTGTTATTATAGGAATACACACATTGACATTAGATCCTTTGTTACCAACATGTGTTGTTCGGTGTGTGTGTGTGTGTGTGTGTGTGTGTGTGTGTGTGTGTGTGTGTGTTGTGATAACGTAACTTTTTGTTCCCTGTAATGTATTTCTTTTTGTATTATTTGTTTCCCTTAATGTAAGTAGTTTACATCCCTGTTACGTAACACCCTCAGGTTGAGAAATTGAAAATTGTAAGGAATATTCGAATATGAAATTAGGTGTGCAATTTCAATTGAGAATTTACGAACAAGAGAACTGGTCCTTTTGTGTGTGTTTTAAAATTGTGCTCGAACTTAATGATTGCAGTTTTACCGTGACCAAGTCTGTACACACCAACTGGTTGACTCTCGTTAATTTATCACTTTATAGAACGTGTTACTTCCTTCATCTCCTCCTTCATCAGTTATTTTCCCCGGTACGTAGCATGATAACTCATATTGTAGGTCTTCCTGGCTCCTGCTTATGCCTTTGATACTCCGAAACGGAATGAAGATATGGAAGGTGACTACGGCTGTTCTAGTCATGGTGCCGAGATGAGGATAGATAGTGAGTGATACGGCCAGGATGAGGATAGATAGTGAGTGATGCGGCCAGGATGAGGATAGATAGTGAGTGATGCGGCCAGGATGAGGATAGATAGTGAGTGATGCGGCCAGGATGAGGATGGTGGCTGGTGAGGTCACCGAGGCGTGAAGGGGTGAGGGGTCAAGTGTTTGGCCGCGGTGACCTTGATGCACTAGGCTTGCTCTCCTGACCTCATCACGTGATATCCTTCTAAAGTCTACCTGCTGCTGCCCAGGTTGCCCAGTCACCTATTGCTCTCTCTCTCTCTCTCTCTCTCTCTCTCTCTCTCTCTCTCTCTCTCTCTCTCTCTCTCTCTCTCTCTAACATACCCCCAGCAGCCAGGATCGAACACGGGACCCTTGCGTGGCAGGCGGGAGCATAACCGCTTGGGTGTGACGGCCCCTAATAGGGAAATGACTATTCGAATACTATGAAATCGAATCCCCTTCGTCTCACGTTGGTGAGCAACGGGGTCTCCACTGATCATTTCCCATCAGGCTCACACAACCAACAGATAGCATTCTTAAAAAGCTCATTTGCAATATCACCCACTCCAGCCGTCTAGTTACATTTCATCTTGCACAGGGCTTTTACCACCTATTATCTTCACCAAATCACTCTACATGACTCTCTCATTTCGCATACCACCCAGACCCAAACACCCTACATGTGCCATCCATCAAACACATTCAGCAATCCTTCAAAATAATCGTTCCATCTCCTCACTTCCCCTTTTGCCCCTTCACCGATGATCCTATTTGTTCTCTTGTTTTTCGCACATTATTAACCTCATTTCAAAACATCCTGTTCTCCCTGAGGTTTACTGGTACTCGCTTACCCCAACTTTCATTTGCCATCTGTTTTAACCCTTTCGCCTCCCTCGACTTGACGCTTTCTTCCAATAATTTGCACGTCTTCCTTGTAAGTACCACCCATACGGCTCTCGTTTTCTTTCACTAACAACTTTACTTCATCATTCCACCCATCCACCAATCACTGCCTTTTCAAATCTGCTCATCTCCCACCTTTCGCGTGCCACTTGCATCTCTCGCACGTGCCATCACTGTCTCTCTAGATATTTCCCATTCCTCACCCACTCCCCTTGCTTCATTTACTCTCGCATTTTGCCATTCTACACTCAATCTTTGTTGGTATTTCTTCTCTTACTTTCACCACTCTCTTCTCTACGACGTTGTTTCCTCTTTTCCCGAAACCTCTTCAAATCTTTACCCTCGACCTCGGAAGATAGTAATCAAACATCCCACCAGCTGCCCTTTCACAGCACATCTACATCCAGAAGTCTCTGTATTACAAGTGTGTCAATTGATATGTAATCTAGTAATGCCTGGTAACCATTTCTCTTATACTCTTATACTCCTGTATATTCCTCCTTTTAAGCCAGGTGTTCACAATTCATAATGCTAAATACCCCATGCCCCCCAATTATACCATCAAGCATCGTATTACCTACCTTCGCATTCAAATCACCCATCACTAACACCCGGTCTCCTACATCAAAACTGTAGACACACTCACTCAGCTACTCTCAAAACACTTGCCTCTCATGATCTTTCTTCACATTGCCAGGTGCATAAGGACTAATAATCATCACCCATCTGTCTCTATCAACTTTCATTTTTATCCACATCAGTCTTAGAATTTACTTCCTTGCACTCTCTAACACACTCTTTACTCCAAGGACATTTCCTTGACACTAGGTAACACCAGGACTCGTACGTAGAAATTGGTCCTGAGTTAATGTATAAATGATAAAGATAAGTAAATGAATATTAGTATCACCTCAGGACCATTCTCAGAAAAGGGCCTGGGCGATATTTAATGACCTCTTTCACTGGCTGCTGGCAAAATTGTGATCCATTCCCATATGTGTGTGTGTGTGTGTGTGTGTGGACGCTCCTCGCTCATGCGGGAAGTAGACGTGAAATATATATATATATATATATATATATATATATATATATATATATATATATATATATATATATATATATATATATGTGTGTGTGTGTGTGTGTGTGTGTGTGTGTGTGTGTGTGTAATTTCTGCAGTCCCAGGCGGCTGGCTTTGTCAAGTGTAGGAATGTTTGTGAAGTGACGAAGCAGTCTGTGGTCATGTGAGGGGAGGGCTGCCGCCGCTTTATTCAGCCAGTGGTAGATCTACGGCAACAGTAGGAAAGACGGGATTTGTACAGTGTGTGTTTGTGTGGGTTGGATGACGTAGCGCGCTGTCATATGAGGCGAGCATGGGTGGAATGAGAAACCCGTCCCATCCCCTCTATCGTAATGTGTATAGTCCCCCTTTTATCAACCACACGAGTCCCATAGGAATAGATTATGTTGCGTGTCATTTCTCCATGAAATGATCAGTCAGATTTCAGTGTTTATATAATGAGAGACCAGGAAATTAAACATGGTATGCTTATATTCGTTGGATATTATGGGACAAGTAATCGTACGAGTGTAATGGACAAAGCCATGAGAAAGAGCTAGAGAGTGGTGGTGACATTCTGCAACTAGCCGTTCATGAGGATGCCAGAAACATTGATATAATTTATTGCGTTTGTAGACGAGGCAAGTTTGGCTGGAGCAGGTATTGTAGATTTTAGGGCAAGGGTTGTTGGGGCTTTAGAATGGTGTACTTTAATTATGAGAAAATCATGTAAGTGCAACATGAGTCTCATTCATCCAGTTACTGAATGCCATGAGTTTTCGAATGTCGCCCACATAATGTCACAGTTTATCCGTTGCAAGTTTTTAGTTGGTTATTCAAAGTCAAGAGGCTTAATTTAATTTACTCTTCATCGCTCAAGGAGTTTGGCCAGCTTTATCGGAAATTATTATTGAGTACAAAAGTAATCCATAAATTATTATTATTGAGTTTACAAAAGTAATCCATAGATATGGTATAAATAACTTGAAATACCTGAGGTGGAAAAGTTATTTTTGTGACCGAAAAAACTGAAGAATAGATGCCATATATTTTTATATAATCACTTTTAATGACCATAAACAGGAAAGGTAATTGAGCCACTTTTTTGCTGTGCCTCATAACATATTAATTATTAATGTTGAAGTGGCATCACTAGAACCGGCAGTATTTCTCCACCCATTTTATAATTTTTCCCTTGAATATATTGAAAAGTTAGACTTACTTCCACATTTTGAAAGACTACTTTATGTCGTTTGTGATATAGGATTTGCAGTAACTTTGTTAACTGTTTAAAGTACAAATTGTAATGCGCGCGGGTAAGATTAGCATACCTTGTAAACAAGACCGCCGGTGCCAAGTGTAGGGGGCGAGATCCTCTTCCGGGAAGAGTAGCAGTATTTTTTACTTTTGCAGAACACAAGACTCAAGAACCGTAATACCAAACATAGCCAGTAAATCTGTATGTATAGCATTTAGTGGTAGTTTAGCTGAAGAAGTAAAAGTAAACTTCAAATAGTTGTAGCTTTGGCAGCGGAGTTGGTGATGCATCGCTTCAACCAATAGCGTGCATGGAGCATAGATGGGCTGGCTACGTCATTGCTAAGTGACGTCAGACTCAGTACTTAGAAGTGCAACGGAGTGTTTGTTGGTGGGGACTTTACTCAAGGTTTCAGCTTCTCGGGCTGCATTTAGTAAATCAGCTCGGGTGTTTATTAGTTGACTAAGGTAAGCATTAACTATATACAACGTGGCATTGAAAGAGGATGGTGTGTTGAGGTACTTTTCCACATAATGAAGGTGGCTATACGTTTTCGGGCACGCCAGTTGCGCTTGGAAATCCAGAACGTATCCAGGTGGCGTGCAGTCTTAGAACAGTTAGTGGTTCGGAACAGGTGTATATATATTGGTGGTAACACAGTAATGGGTCCGTGTATGTATATCGTGATATTGAAAATAAAAAAGGGGTGGGGGATAGTACAGATCAGATGGAGAGATAAGGATACATGTGAATGGTGGGCTGGAATAAGCACTTGGAAGAGTAGTAGTCGTCCCACATGAAAACTTTCTTGTGGGTATTCACACGCCAGTAAAGACTTTCCTATAGGTATTCACACTCTAGTGAAAACTTTCATATAGGTATCCACACTTGTAAGTTTCCAGTCTTGTACAGTAAGTGAAAAGTGTGTTTGTTTCGGTTGATATCATCACGAACTTCTACTATACCAGTTGACCTTAAACGTCATTGCCATGTTAGTTGTGTCCACATCAGACGTGAGCGCCCACATATATTATCAGGGTAGGGGGTGTTTTATATATATATATATATATATATATATATATATATATATATATATATATATATATATATATATGCGATTAACTCTTATAGGAAATTGAAAAGACTATATGTGCTCAGTACGTTTGACTGCAAAAGAATTTTTATTTAAAGATAATTAATATCTAGTTTCATTCCATTCAGGTCACTAAGACTATGACTTTAACTGATATATATGGATGCCATATGGTTCAATTAGTTATTTGGTCAGTTCTTCATACATTATTTGTCACTGTAAGGTATGTAAAGATACAATGAGACAGTGGAATGACAGATGTCAGTTAAGAAAATAGTAATTAGATGGTTTTTCTGTTTTTCTCCCCATGTGAAATCTTGTAGACTACAACGTTAAGCTGGAGGAAATGTGTTCAAACTTTTGCGTTGAGGGATAATTGTTTAGTACATATATACTGATCTAGTCATTTTAGTTGAAATACTTTGATATATGAATTTTTTCCCATCTGTACACAAAGACGATCTAAAAAACTAATTAACCAAATATGCAACTCCACAAGATTTGCTATGCTGCATGAGAAATAAAAAAGAAATGTCAGTACATAGAACATACCATTTTGCATAGGAACAGTAAACAAATGTCAGATTCTAGGTTAAATTGCTTTCAGGAATGTAAGATTTTGTTTCAGTGGTGCCACGGTCTTGAATATATAACCATAATGCAGTGTATTGCAGATTTCTGAGATCCCTATTGCAATACGAGAGTGGCTTAGACCTCTTGCCGCAAATGTTATTATATTTCTTTGCCAAATGTCTATTTTTGATAATCATTATAGGTACTAATTAGATGGAAGAGAAAAATATTCACATTTACATATTTTAACTTAAGAGAAGAGAGCGTGTGTGTTTCTGTATTTTAGAGTTTGCACGGATTTTGAATTTTTTTGTTGCATAATGATAGGTTCGTAATGTCATTGAAACGCAGAACTCTAGCCACACAAGCCAAGTTAAGGCTCGATTTGAAGCAGCCCGGAAAAGGGCGCAGAATCTATCACCTGGAAAAGCAAAAATTCCATATAGTTGAGGTTTTTAATCTTGTTTTAAACACTCAACACTTGACACGCAAGGGTCGTGCCATGGTGCTTTTAGGTCGTGTCATGTGGTCAAAAGGATTATTTCTTGATGTCGAACGATCTTATCCTGTGTTCAGGGGTAGTACTGTGGTGTTATGTGGTAATACTATGGTGTTCTGGGGTTGTATCTTGGTGCTGAAGGTGCTGAAGATGAGGTATAGACAGTGTATGAATTATGGTAGACAAGGGCATGATGGATGGCCTGGCTGATGACACAGTTTGCCGAACTATGTACTTATTGTTGGGTCCATCTTAGGTGATCATAAGCGTATCCCTCACCTCGCGTGTTGACGCCAGGGAAGAAGGTTCGTTGGAATAATGACAGGAGGAATTCAGGGGACGGTTTTTCATGCTTTCCTTTGTGTTAACCTGAAATCGACTGTCGATGGCACTTAGATTACCTAAGGGAAGGGGAGGGGGAGAATTTCTCGCATGGCCAATCTTGAGTAAGACGATACACTTAGTATGTTAATGAGCCTCATTTATGCTGCTGGTCCTTTCAAAGTGTAATATAGTTATTTACAGGTGCTAGTGTTAATGCTGTAGTGGAGTTACATAATTTACATGCTTTTCTCCAGTAATTTTGGACAGTCACTTTTCACGTGTTAAAAGAATAATTGAGTAAGATCTTAAGAGTTCACGGATGTTTGGGGGGTTTGCAGAGTTTAGGCTTGTTAACCTACAATATAAAATCACCAACAAAAATTTTGAAAACCCCCACGTATGTAGAAGTAATTCTAACACCACAAGCAGTTTTACTATGCATGTGTCTCATGGAGAGGGGCTCACGACGCGTTGGAACCACACAAAAATACTGCGGTTATTGTGCGAGTTGCCAAGTGCTCTTAAACTTTTTTTTTTTTTTCTTAGCTGTAACCTGTATGGTCGATTGTGTATAAGATGGCGTTACATTCACGTTCCCTCTGGTACGCCAAGTGGTCTGGCTACTCAACATCCTGATAGTGATTTTATTTTTTTTCTTCCGAGGCCTGCTATGCTGTTGTTGGACAGGGTTGCGATATTCCCAGATACGGGTAACATCTCGTCCCTATCAGTAAGGTATCAGTGTCGTGTGAGCTCCATTGTTTGTCTGGTGCGTCAGAAACAAGAGCAGGAGCCTTGTCTTATCCAGGGGTTGAGATATCGTCTTTGAGGGGTACAGAACAGTACTTATAAAGAATTGATGTCGGATTTTGTGTGTATTATATGATTTTTGTTTTTGGTTAAACAGATAGGAAACTTAGATACATGCAAGTATTGATGCAACAACAACAAAAAAAAAAGGCGAGTTTAGGCATTTGTTACATGTACACTGACTGTTGTAAGATGTGTACACAGTGAGTGTAACTCTTGCCTTCCTGTTCTGTTCTTGTATTTGTTTAGTGGTATCAGTTCTGTTACCTTCCTGTGCCTCATAACAGTTGTAGTTGAAGCCATAATCACGGAGTTGTTGTAATACATTATTGTAATATATATATATATATATATATTTTTTTTTTCTTTTCTTTCAAAATATTCGCCATTTCCCGCGTTAGCGAGGTAGCGTTTAGAACAGAGGACTGGGCCTTTGAGGGAATATCCTCACCTGGCCCCCTTCTCTGTTCCTTCTTTTGGAAAATTAATATATATATATATATATATATATATATATATATATATATATATACATTGGAAAGGATCACAATTTTGCGTGTGATCAAGATATTCCTTTGAGTCCACGGGGACTCCTAGGAATATATATATATATATATATATATATATATATATATATATATATATATATATATATCCCTGGGGATAGGGGAGAAAGAATACTTCCCACGTATTCCCTGCGTGTCGTAGAAGGCGACTAAAAGGGAAGGGAGCGGGTGGCTGGAAATCCTCCCCTCTCTTTTTTTTTTTTATTTTCCAAAAGAAGGAACAGAGAAGGGGCCAGGTGAAGATATTCCCTCAAAACCCAGTCCTCTGTTCTTAACGCTACCTCGCTATCGCGGGAAATGGCGAATAGTATAAAAAATATATATATATATATATATATATATATATATATATATATATATATATATATATATATATATTCGGGATTTTATTGTGTAACCAGGATACAAAATGAAGATGCCCCTCGCCACTGTAATTGGTTTTTAAGTGTTCAAAGTACATGCTTGATATGTTTGTAGGGCCTGTTTCGAGGGAGTTGATAAAGCTTTTGATTGCATTGTGTCTGGTAATGAAGGATGGATGACTAGTGTCATGAGTATGTTCGTGCTTTCTTTTGGAAGTAGGAGGGATGATGTTAGGTGTAGGTCAGCAGTGTTGGATGTGTTGAGTTAGCGGGACGCAGGATCACCGCCGCTATCGTTCCAGATTAAACTTCCTGACGTTATCTAGTGTCGGGCGTCATGGCGGCGGCAGCACCCTCACTGCCGGCCGGTGTTTGTCATGCCGCCTAGGCTGTGCCACCCGACCGCTAAACCCACTGATAACTTTCCCTACATTGACAATTGACATCCTCGCCGAAGATGACTGCTCGCTTGCGGTGTAAACACTTGTAGGTGGAGACTGTTAAAACACACACACACACACACACACACACACACACACAGATACACATGCTTAGTTTTGCTGTGCATGAGGCATGCGTGGGCCGTCTGGGGACAAACCTGCGTGGGTTCGAATCTTGGTCGCGGCAGCCGGTCCACAGTCCACCTAGCTGTTCATCCTTCCCTAGGGTTCTGGTCGATATATTGGATACCCCGAGATTTGACCCACTTGCCCTACTCCGCATTATCGATTCGTGTTCTTTCTTTCGTAGGCGCTACTCTGGTTTCTGCTTCCCCCAGTAGAGCAAAACTAAGTATTACTTAGCGAATTACTGCGTCACGATGACTTATGTAGCTGTTACCGACTCGGGGAAATTAGCCGTTGTGATATCTTTCCCCTCCCAACGCAAACCGTTAAGCTTTCAGACTTCTTGCCTTCTCATAATTCGCCTAACAGCTTTGATCATCTGTTACCTGTTTCTCTTCGTTTGATGACAACGTATCCTGGCGTCCGTAGTGGTGACCATGCATCCTGATGTCTGTAAACAGACATGGGTGATGTCTACGTATTCTGACGTCTTTGGACTGCGTGAACATTGATGGCATTAGTTTTTTACCCCATCCCCCCCATCTCCACCCCATGGTGACATGTTCAAGACATGCGCAGCCAAACTTTATGCTTTGTAAGTGGCGAGATTATCTCTGAACTGATAAGATACACGATGCCGCCACCTAAACCCCGTCTTCCGCAAAGATTTGTTAGTGTATCCACTTGATTGTTAATGAGAAAACACAAATTTGCTCATGGTCTGGAATGTCTCGGTATGCTAAAAAGCACGCATGACTTTGGAATGTTCATGTGAAGATGTGGGTGGAAGTTGTGGTCATTACAGACAGACTATATACATTTGACATCGCGCACGAGTGTTTGACATCTGCACTTATTCAAAATTGTAACTGCAGCCTTGGAAGGCTTGTATCTTATATCTTCGCTTGTGGCATTGTATTATGGATTCTGGAGCCTTGCATCTCTCTTGAGTATGCTGAAGGTCTTGATGATGACGGAAAGAATAATAATCGAATAAAGTATGTGGCAACTGATCCATATTAGAGTCCAACAAGCGAAATAGAGCTGTTATTGAGTGTGGGCCCAAGTTTTCGTGTTACGTAACCTGATGTGTACTATTATTTGATTTTCTCATTTAGTTATTACGTATCCTGAGGTGTACTATTATTTGATTTCCTCATCTAGTTATTACGTATCCTGGGGTGTACTATTATTCTTATTTGATTTCCTCATCTCTTAGCAATGGAGAGTAGGTGAAAGCCTACAAAAGTATAAAGTATGAAAACCAAGTGTTTTACATCTGGATGGGTCAGAAACATGCTTCATTGTTTGCGATAAGATCAGTTCGACGTGAATTCGAAGGTACTATTCTTATATTGTACTGAAAAGCTTGTTAGTACCTGGATTTTTCTTTCCCTTGTAATCCTCCGTTGATTCATACGAAACCTTTGCCTGCCGGGCTGGTTCGAAATCGCGTTAAATTTTGAATTTGAAAATTTTTAGAATATATAAGAGTATCCATAAATGGATATTACATTACTCACCTGTAAAGATTGAACATGAAAACTATTTTTGGAGTGCTATGCTTGTCATGTGAATGAAATATTTGTATGGTACACTGGCCAGTTATAACCACTCAATTTTGTACTCAAATGAAAGCACTGATTTCAAAAGATTTACTCTAAGGCCAGTGCATTTAAAGATACTCTTGAAAATTGCAAATAATTGGAAATATTGACCAAGGACCAGGCTTACTTAACCCATCATAAAAAAGTGCACTGCATAATGCTGTGGCATATTTGCAGGAAACCGATAGGACGGACGTGCGTCTCCAACTGTATTAGTGTATATGCTTCAGACTTGGAGCAATGTCAGTTTGTTTCTCATTGTTAACCAAATGCTGTAACGGTTGCTAAACATTTGTCTGTGTATCACTCGCCACATCAAAGATTACCGAAATGGTGGATGCTCGAAACGCGCGCACTATTTGCGATGTTACAGCATTAAGGTCTGTCAACAGCAAGTTTTGTGGGGGTGATGGGAAGGTGGGGGGAGAGAAGCTGGGAGCAGGGGTCGAGGGAGGGGCTACGCGGGGCTCGCCCGGCGAAGGCCGGGCAAGCTGCCGCTCAACGTGTGTCTCCTCAGTTGTAGTGTGGCTTTGGAATGGGAAAGGTCTTCGTGCTCGTGGCTCCTGTTTGCCTCCACATTGAGTGTGTTGGTAGTACGTTACAGGCTTCGTGGAATAATGAATTATTACCAAGTACGTTCGTGATTTGTTTTGGGTTTAGGTTTCCTCACGACAGTATTTAAAGTTACTTTGGTATGTAAAACGCCTTTGGTGCATGTTGTCTGACGGGCGCGGTTTCGCTTAACTTAAGGAATGATGCTGGGCAACAGATTACAACTATATGTAACGAGAGTGCGGTGAAGAGTGTGAAGATTTACGCATGATTTGAAAAGCCAGCAGTGTCACATGAGTTCGACCGATTGATTTTGTTTTGTGCCTTTTATAATGGTTTTTACGAAATCTTAGAAGTGTTGATTTGAAGGACATGAGTGAAGACTAGACAAGAATTGTTCCCACATATTTAAGATGGAGTACGTACTCCAGATATGTCATTTTTCCAACTGTTGCCCATCTATATATGATTGTGGATGGGACCCGATAAATGAAAAAAGTGATTGTGCGAATGCATTTTACCCATGGATATTCGATTGTCCACTGATATCACGTGAATGAATATATATTTCCTTGGCAGTACAGCACTGTGACCTTGCCATCTCCGAAAGCGGATTGTGTTGTCTACATTCCACAAGAAGTTAGTGGCAACTTGGGAAATTATATTTCAAAATAGGAAATACTGCTGCCTGTCCAGACCAAGCAGTAAGCACATACGAGTTGATAAAAGTTCGCTGATTGGATATATAGTGATGATGAGCTTTTCATATCTTTGTAAGTTGCTTTCCTTTTGGGAGGCCTTAGTTGATTGTGCATGTGATTGTCTGTATATTGTGTCACGGCAGTGTTTTGTGCATGTTATTGTTGGTGTATAGCGTGTCACGTCAATTGATTGTTGAAATGCAGTGTGTCACGTCAGTTTTCATTTTAGTATGGTAGATAGGGATGTAGCGAGGCCTTGCATTCTTGCGTCATGTCATGGCATAACCGTGTATTTTTTTTTAGTATGTTTTGCAAAAGGAGACTATAGTCTTAATGAAAGAAATAAAACAAAATAGTGTAATTTATCTTTAGTGGATGATTAGTCATGTTGACGTCATGAATTGGTGGATATGGTATTTGGAAGAGTACGGTAAGTCTGCGGAACCAACATTCCTGTCTCGGGATGTTGATGGAAGGGTCACCCCTTTTTTTATCTATATTTTCTGAAAAAAAAGGATTTACTAATTTAGATGACCATTTACCTTGGCATCTGGAAGAGAAACTAGTACGTACTGTTTGTTGCATGATTTTGTTAAGCGGGAACATAGGTAATTTTGGAAAGGAGTAAGGCGATATTTTTCTCAGCATTGTGGTGAAGGATTTTCGGCGGTGATAGAACACATTGGTAGTATTTCATGAAACCTTTGAATTGCTTACTTGTTTTGGTGACCTGCAAATATTTTTTCGTTAAAGAGGATGACATTGCCATTTACAACTTGGAATTCTTTCTCTTGAAAAAGTGGGTGGGTTGAAGGCACCAGCTCCTTCTTTCGCTGCCTGTTAATAATGAAAGTGTGATGGATTGTGATTTTCACGTAAAAGAAACCTTATGATTTTTTTAATTCGGTGACGACATTGGATATATTGTTCATCCGTAACGGCCTGTTAGAGGCTCGTGATTAGTAGATGGGCAATAGATTAAAGTATGTGAGGTTTTCTTGTGTTTGCGTAGCACAGTACCAAGATTAGAGGGGTGTGGATGGGATGCGCTCGAAAGTTTTGATGGAGTTTACGTACGGTGAAAGGGAAGGTAGTTGGTCCTTTTTGTTTCAGGGTAGATTGAAAAATCGTAAATGGTCTTTGTAGACATTACCTTTGTTTTGTGAAAATATCATATTGCTATTAAGGTCTTTTATTATAACTTTTCATGTCCACAGGACAACATGCAGCGTCAGGACTCTGAGCCGCTGTTTGGCGACGACATCTACAACCTGCTGAGGGAGGACTCTCTCCTCCACCGCACTGGCTCGGCTAACTTCGCGACGCTTGTTGAGGGACCGGAGAACTCTCTGCCCGTAGACCAGTCCATCGTCTCAGATGATCCTATGCAACCACAGCAACACTACTTGGAGCAGCAGGACTGTATGCAGCAGTTGGCTTACCCACACCCCATCTCTAACCATATTGTACTGGTCCCAGATAGAGCTGGTGATTTGGTGTATCCCATGACCATCCCTGCGGAGCAGCAGGCAGAAAAACCACCTCCTCAGGGGGAACAGCAACCACCTCAACAACAGCAACCGCATCAACAGTTGAGAAGCGCAGATTGGATGGCAATCAACATAAGCGACGAAGTAGCAGCTGTAAGTATTGAATATGATGTTGATAATTGTGTTAAACATTTACAGTTTTCACAGTGTTTATCCATTACTTTATATAGCCTCCCAGATGGATCCTAGACATTCCCAACTAAGGGCGGATGTATGGGAAAGGGCAGTCTCGCTCCCCTTTAGGAGTGTATACTTTATTATACTCTAAAGTACAGCTAATAATGATTGATTTACACGTACTGTCAGTCCAACCCCTTTTAAATCTTTCAAAAGAAAATGAATTGTTAAATGTACCATTTGTACACAAGGGCCAGTGGACGAACGAAATTATCCCGTTTCTACCTAAGACGTCATGTGTTGATTACTGATTTTACTAATTCTCTCATGCAGTTAGCTGAACCCAGTTAATATTGTGTAATTAGTTCCACCTGTGTATTCTTGCACATGTACACTGGTGTAGAGGACTCGGTTTAAGGTGTGACTACGTATCCAATAGTCAATGTTTACGCTTTATATAGACATTTCCAAATGTTTTAACTATCCTTGCAGTAGTCTCGTTTTCTGCTGGCTTTATCGTATTTTATACCATACTGTTTTTGTCATAAGTAATTCCTTCCGTTTATATGGATTTTGTGTACAAAAGACGTTGAAACAACATTATCAGAGAAGTTCAGTATCAGACTGGTAGGCTGGGTGACGTATAATTCCACGACACGCCTAGCGGAATGCGACTAAAGCTACGGTTAAACGCATTGCATGTATGCCTATCTTTCAGCGTTGATACTTTAGTATTACGGGTATTTATGTTTTATTAAGAATTATAGATGTAGTATTTGTGCACAGCATTACCTTAGTCGTCTGAGAATTGTTGAAACAAAAGTGTGAATCGATTGTACGGACGAACTGTAAAGCTTGCTTGAACCTGTGTGCGAGTGAGAGAGGTGGTTATGTACGATGATTACATTTTTTGTCTCCCCTTTTTATCCAAGTTTAATGGATTTAAGATATTTTTTTAGAATATCTAGTAGCTCGGTTTTAATATCTTGTTAAGTTTAAGCTTGGTTAGACTGAAAGGTTTGTGAGTTTTGGCAAATAAAAGAGAGAAATCATTCTGAAACCAAGTCGTAGCAAGTATTGGAATGGCCCTGTGGATGTAAAGTTGGGGACGGCTAGTTGTCGTGCTGAGACTTTGCTGTGTTGAACAGTCGCTGTGACTGGTTTACTGAACTTTTTGAGAACCCTGTGTTGGTATTAGTTTCAGTAGCCATCCGTAAGACAAGGAGGATGATCGTCTTCGAAGTGGTAAGTTGACACAGACACCTGACATGTGTTCCGTCTGAATCTGCGTCGATTTCAGGGCTGATTTCATTGTCATCAGTAAATGAACATTGCATATTTTGCTTTATTTGATATAATAAGTGATGCACTAGGAGGTAAAAAAAAAATCTTAGAAATTGATGTTGTAGTGACTTTCGTTATTCGTGTATCTTAAAGTGAGAATGTGATGAAAAATTGTATATTGAAAAGTAGGGTGTGTGTTTGGGGGGGGGGGGGGATGATGTGCTGTCTTTTGGCATAACTTAAGGCATATGAATTGATCAGTTGCCCAGAAGGAAAACTATTGGGTATGTTGCCTTTGTATCTGGGCACTAACTTATATCCTTCTCCCCTTAACATCCTTGGAACTCTTCCCTTTTTTTTTTTTTTTTTTTTGTCACCTTTGCAGTTACTATTTTTTGGTAAGTCATGCCCTGTATTCTCAAGTCATTTTCCTCCTTGTATTTCAAATATATGCTGAGTAGAGGCACCTGTGATTTTGCTCCATGTGAACCCCTCAGCTCGACTAGCCCGGGTTCTGAGGGGGAACGGCAGAAATGGTCAACAAAATTTATACTGTCCCATGACCTGAAATAGGTAGACCCTATGGTACTTTTTACGCTGAATTCGAAAGTTTTTAGGATTTTTCTAACGGGTAAGGTTTTTAAGTGACAGGCGTTAAATTTTAGTCATTGTATATTACTCGTTCATACATGAGGCTGGTATTGCACTTGAAATTTCTAGATTGTAGAAGTGTACGACTTTCGAGAACGTCTCGTTAGTGCCCAGCATTTATATGCCGGCATATAGGGGCTACACTTTTCTTGTTACCGCTTTTCCATGTTCAAAATGTCTCGATGAAAATTTTCGCCATGGCCATGACTGACTGCGCCACTCATGTTATATTCTTAGACAAGTCCTCCATAACAGAACGAGCGTCATTGCAAAACACCAGACCATATTCAAGGGAGAAAGATTCTTTGAAGACGACATAGCGGTCCCCATATAAAAAGAATTCTTTAGTTTCATTATGGAGAAGATTCCAGCCCTTTAACCTGTAACCCAAAAGTTCGGTTTGCTTCTTAGACAAATTTGAATCTCGGACGAGATCATTATTATCTTGACTCGGCAATTGTGGTTCACTTACCTCTACTTGTGTACTTCATCATCATCCAGACTGGGTCACTTAGTGTTGTTTCTTGGAGGCTCTGGTGCAGGTAATTCCTGACTGTGAGGTATTTGCTTCATAGCATATAGTAAATTAAGATATATAACAGTATGCTTGGATTTTGATGATATTTTATTTATTTTCGTATACTTAACAGCTGTTTCCCCGCATCAGGGAGGTAACGCCAGAAACCCTCCCGTCGTATTTTAACTTTCTAAAAGGGGAAACAGGAGTGACACGAGGAGTGCTCATCCTCCTCGAAGGCTTAGACTGGGGTGTCTAAATGTGTGTGGATGTAACCAAGATGAGAAAAAAGGAGAGATGGGTAGTTTGTTTGAGGAAAGGAATCTGGATATTTTGGCTGAGTGAAATGAAGCTCAAGGGTAAAAGGGAAGAGTGGTTTGGGAGTAAAGTCAGGGATTGATGAGAAGACAAGAGCAAGGGAAGGAGTAGCACTAATACTGAAACAGGAGTGGTGGGAGTGTAAGAAAGTTAACTAGATTGATATGGGGAAAACAAAGTGGATGGAGAGATCGATGATTATTGGTGCATATGCACCTGGACATGAGAAGAAAGATCTTGAGAGGCAAGTGTTTTAGGAGCAGCTTAATGAGCGTGTTAGTAGTTTTGATGCATGAGACCAGGTTATAGTGATGGGCGATTTGAATGTAAAGGTGAGTAATGTGGCAGTTGAGGGAATAATTGGTGGACATGGGGTGTACATTGTTGTAAATGGAAATGGTGAAGAGCTTGTAGATTTATGTGCTGAAAAAGGACTGGTGATTGGGAATACCTGGTTTAAAAAGAGAGATGCACAAGTGTACATATGTAAGTAGGAGAGATGGCCAGAGAGTGTTATTGGATTACGTGTTAATTGGTAGGTGTGCGAAAGAGACTTTTAGATGTTAATGTGCTGAGAGGTGCAACTTGAGGGATGTGTGATCATTATCTTGTGGAGGTGAAGGTGAAGATTTGTAGAGGTGTTCAGAAGAGAGAATGTTGGGGTGAAGAGAGTGGTGAGAGTAAGTGAACTTGGGAAGGAGACTTGTGTGAGGAAGTACCAGGAGAGTGAGTGTGCAGAATGGAAAAAGGTAAGAGAGCAAAGGACGTAAGTGGAGTGGGGGAGGAATGGGATGTATTTAGGGAAGCTGTGATGGCTTGCACTAAAGATGCTTGTGGCATGAGAAGCGTGGGAGGTGGGCAGATAAGAAAGGGTAGTGAGTGGTGGGATGAAGAAGTAAGATTATTAGTGAAAGAGAAGAGAGGCATTTGGACAATTTTTGTGGGGAATAGTGCAAATGACTGGGTGATGTATGAAAGAAAGAGGCAGGAGGTCAAGAGAAAGGTGCATGAGGTGAAAAAGAGGGCAAATGAGAGTTGGGGTGAGAGAGTATCATTGAATTTTAGAGAGAATAAAAAGATGTTTTGGAAGGAAGTAAATAGAGTGTGTAAGACAAGAGAACAAATGGGAACATCGGTGAAGGGGGCAAATGGGGAGGTAATAACAAGTAGTGGTGATGTGAGGAGATGGAGTGAGTATTTTGAAGGTTTGTTGAATGCGTTAGATGATAGAGTGGCAGATATAGGGTGTTTTGGTCAAGGTAGTGTGCAAAGTGAGAGGGTTAGGGAGAACGATTTGGTAAACAGAGAAGAGGTAGTAAAAGCTTTGCGGAAGATGAAAGCTGGCAAGGCAGCGGGTTTGGATGGTATTGCAGTGGAATTTATACATATATCCTCTTTGTCATTCTTTCCTCACTCATTCTTTCCATGTGACCAAACCATTTCAAAACACCCTCTTCTGCTGTCTCAACCACACTTTTTTTATTACCACACATCTCTCTTACCCTTTCATTACTTACTCGATCAAAGCACCTCGCACCACATATTGTCCTCAAACATCTCATTTACAACACATCCACCCTCCTCCACACAATTCTATCTATAGCCCTCGCCTCGCAGCCATACAACATTGTTGGGACCACTGTTCCTTCAAACATACCCATTTTTGCTTTCCGAGATAATGTTCTAACCTTCCTCACATTTTTCAACGCTCCCAGAACTTTCGCCCCCTTCCCCACCGTTACTCACTTCCGCTTCCATGGTTCTATCCGCTGCCAAATCCACTTAAAGATAGATAACTCTCTCTTACCCTTGTCCAAAACATCCCATTTTTTTCTTTAAGTACATCCCACTCCATAATTGTCGGTGCACCCTACACTCTTTGCCCTACTTTTTTCATGAAATAATGGCATTTGTAACATACATTTGTGTAAGAAGTGAGTATTTGCTAGCATGGACCATCTTCCTAACCAAAATGGTACTGTGGGGAGCAAATTGATAAACATGAATTACTCCCGACATTCATCTATAAAGAAGCTTTTGCTTCATTGACAATAAGTAGGTTCCTTGCCCACCATGGTTTTACCTGAATGGTTTTCATTTTGAGCTGTAGATTGCTTTTCATTGTTTTGACATTCTTATTGGTATTTCTTTTAAACAGACGCCTAGTCATGGTCAGATTGTCAAGAAGGAGGAGCCTACTTCACTGCATGAGGGTAGCAAATCATATCAACCAGACACAACACCATCGCGCACAGTGCCCTCCCTTCAGCCATGGCCTGGCCGTTACTCATTTTCTGTATCACTCTCCACTGATAACAAGGATCGCAATAAGGTAAATTGCTAGTAGATGTTGAATGGTCATACTGATTTATATGTTTTTACTTACAGGGAAACATGATGACAGTATTTTCCTGATCAAAAGTTAAAAAGTATTACTTTTTTTTCATCTTTAACAGTAAGGATTGGTTAACGTTCAAGACTGGAAGATTCTGGTGGAGCAGAGGTCTTTAATTTTACCCTTCATAATGATCTGGAACAAATGATAAACATGGAACTGAGTTACTGATCACCTCAAATCACTCCACCAATGCATTTTTTTGTTCTTAACCTTTGAACTCTAGGGTCTTGTAACCACAATCTTATATCTCTTAATTCTAATTAGGTACAGCAACCCTCTGTATTTTCTTGATCGAAAGTTAAAAAGTATTACTTTTCTTTCATCTTTAACCTGAGTTACTGATCACCACAAATCACTCCACCAATGCATTTTTTTGTTCTTAACCTTTGAACTTTAGGGTCTTGTGACCGCAATCTTATATCTATTAATTCTAATTAGGTACACCAACCCTCTGTTTGCCCTCCTCCCATGAAATGCCAAGATTTGTACTTTCAGAGAGTTCAGTTGTCTTCCTTACCCTGTGTCTTTATTACCACTATATGAAGACAATCCCTAGGGATAGGGGAGAAAGAATACTTCCCCCGTATTCCCTGCATGTTCTAGAAGACTACTAAAAGGGGCGGGAGCGGGGGGGCTGGAAATCCTCCCCTCCTGTTTTTAATCTTCCAAAAGAAGGAACAGAGAAGGGGGCCATGTGATGATATTTCCACTAAGGCTTAGTTCTGTGTTCTTAACACACACACATGTACTTGCCATTTCCTGCGTTAGAGATGTAGCGTTAAGAACAGAGGACCAAGCCTAAAGAGGGAAAATCCTCACTTGGCTCCCTTCTCTGTTCCTTCTTTTAGAAAAGTAAAAACTGGAGGGGAGGATTTCCAGCCCCCCTCCCTCCCCATTTTTTACGACATACAGGGAATATGTGGGAAGTATTCTTTCTCCCCTATCCCCAGGGATAGCTCATATAATGTGTTGCCAGTTGTGATAAAGAAGCAGACAGTGTATACTAAAGATGGTATTGGAATTGAGTTTTTTACTTAAGGGTATGTATAGAACTGTAGATGTCAGTGTACCTGTCTAGTTAATAATACTTTATATTTATTGGTTTTTAAATTTCTAGTCAGGTTGATATGCCTCATGTTTTCAACAGTGGTGCTATAGCCAGCAGCAGGACAAGCTGTACTTGTGCCCTAATGTCGCTGTTCCAGTAAAGATTGTGTTGAGTGAGTGGATTGATGGTACCCTCACAATTACTCCAGTGTTCAAGGATAGCCGATTCCGTATAGATCCAGTCACCCGCTGTTACAACTGTAAGAGCCAGCAAGGTGAGTCATTAGATGTAAACTATAAACAAAACTATCATTAAGATTACCTCTGGGGTAGGGAGAAAGAATTTTACTTCAGTATTCCATTTGTCTTGTAGAAGGGGCAGAAATGTGTGGGTGGAAACCCCCTTCTTGTATTTCAGCTTTTAAAAGACAACAGAAGAAGAAGCCAAGCATGGAATGTTCATCCTAATTCAAGGCTCAGGCTGGGGTGTCTAAATGTGAGTTTATATAACAAAGATGAGAAGTGAGGAGAGATAGGTAATGCAGTTGAGGAATGAAAGTAAAACAAAGCTCAGGGAGGGGGGAAAACCGGTTTGAAAGTATTTTAGGAGTAAAGTCAGGGTTTGGTGGGAAGAATGTTTTGGAAATGTCTTAGGATATTTGTTCCCTCCACCTCTCACATATGTCCTCTTTGTCAATCTCTCCTCTCTCATTCTTTCCATATGTCCAAACCATTACAACACACCCTCTTCTGCTTTCTCAACCACACTCTTTTTATTTCCACACATCTCTCTTACTCTTTCATTACCTACTCGATCAGACTACATCACACCATATGTTGTCCTCTAACATTTCATTTCCAACACATCCACCCTCTTCCATACAACCATATCTAGAGCCCATTCCTTGAAATCATATAATGTTGGAACTACTATTCCTTTGAACATACCAATTTTTGCTCTCCGAGATAATGATCTCTCCTTTCACACATTCTTCATCGCTCCCAGCACCTTCACCCCCTCCCCGACCCTGTGACTCGCTTCTGCTCCCATGGTTCCTTCTGCTTAGTTCACTCTGATATATATAAAACACTTCACTTCCTCCAGTTTTTCTACATCCAAACTTGTATCTCAACTAACTTGCCCCTCAACCTTACTGAACCTAATAATCATATTTACTCTCAACTCTCCATTTACACTTTTCCAGATTCAGTCCCCAACTTCTGCAGTTCCTCACTCGAAAAGGCCACCAGTGCTGTATCATTGGCGAACAACAACTGACTCGCTTTCCCGGCCCTCTCATCCCCAACAGACTTCATACTCACCCCTCTCTTGAAAACTCTTGCACTTACCTCCCAAACCACCCCATACATAAACAAATTAAACAACTATTGGTACATCACACACCCCTGCCACAGAGTGACCTTCACCTTACAAATAGTCACTCCATCTATGCTTCACCTCATTGTAGCCTGTTACCACTTCTCTGTTTGCACTCTTCACTGATGTTACCATTTGTTCTCTTCTTTTTTACAGTCTTTTACCCTCCTTCCAAAAACATTGTTATTCATTCTTTTACCCTCCTTCCAAAAACATTGTTATTCTCCCTGAAGTTTGCTGATACATTTTCACCCCAACTCGCATTTGTACTCTTTTTCAGCCCCTGCACCTTCCTTATGATCAGCAACTGTATTTTGTAGTACATCTACAGCCGTTGTACTTCTTCCCTGCAGATAATACCCATACTCCTCCCTTTTTCATAAGCAATTTAACTTCCACATCCCATCACCTACTACCCTTTCTCACTTATCCACCTCCCATCTTTCTCATGTCATATTCCCATGCACATTGACTATAAGGTAATGTGCATGCTTGTGATTTTTTTATGTAACAACTTCAGTTAATTGCAACTAAAATACTCTCCTGTTTACTGTATTGCAGCTATTACAGCCTCTGATCCTCATGTGGCAGAGCATATAGTACAGATAGAAGGAGAAGGTTGTGACTATGATGTAGTACACGAGCGATTTGTGGTGACAGTGCCTTTACAGCCTCCACCACCTGGAGAAGTTGCCTCCACCCTTCTCTTGAAGCTCATGTGCCTAACATCATGTGTTGGTGGACCCAACAGAAGACCTTTCTGCCTAGTGTTCACTCTTCGTAACAGGCGAGTGCTTTGGTGGTCTGAGTTTTCATCTTGGAAATAACTGGTCAATTTATGATTTCATAGTGATGTATGAATTTTTATATATGGTTCCATGATTGTGGAATATGAAGGATTAGGTTTCATGAGTACTAATGATGATTTCCACAGCGCGGGAAGTGAAATTGGACGGCAGGTCCTGGATACGAAATGTTGCAGATGTCCCTCAAGGGATATGACAAATGAGGAAAAAGTTGCAAATCCACAAGTTAACAATGCCATGTTGACTCTTGATGATGAAAATCAAGCAAAGGTAGATATCTGTTAATTTGTGTTTTATGCTAGTGTATTCGAGCATGGGCTTCTTTATTTCCATAATTAGAATAGATCTTAAACATTTACTCATTACTTGATAGTCGAGTCTTTGCTTTAACTTTTGTGCCTTTCAGATGTCTTATGCATCTTTGCATAGAGGGAGAGACAGTTGGGTGGGGATAGGGGTGGTCATCCCCTGTATAGCACATCACACTAATTCTCTATACCCCTAATGTGCCTCAGACCCACCTGTATGTTGAAAAGAATGCGTGTCCCCTTTTGCCATCTTACAGTGGCACTATATATGCATTCTGCCAATCCTCAGGCACCGTACCGTGATCCATATATAAGTTGAAAATCCTAGCCAAAGAATCGGTAACACAGTTACCACAATACCTTCCACTCCAGCAGCCTTGCCATATTTTATTGTATGCGAGGCTTTCACTACCTGTTCTCTTCCCCAAAACAATTTCCATGACTCACTTCACATACTTCTGTGACCTCAGCATCCTTCATATGCTGCCCTGTCTTCAGATCAACTGCTAAGCATTGAAGTAGTATTGCATTGGGAGGATCTTTATTTCATTGAGAGTGTTGAGTATTTGTGGCTGCCAAGTATCCTGTGAGTGTTCTGAGTTCTCCAAATTGACCCAGTTACCTGTCTTTTCTTTCTGCCTCACTAACATGTAGACTACTGGCACTCTGTCCATAAACATACAATCTCTCCTTGTCATCTGTAACACTTTGACAACACTAACTCATGTAGCTCTTTTTTGTAACTAGGTTTTCCTGCGGTCAGCACTATGTGCTAGCCCTGCCTTTTGGCAAAATGGTAAGAGTAGTTCCACTTAGAACAGGCATTAGAGATATAACTCTAAATTGTGTGATTTGCAGTTTTACCGTATTTGCATTTGATATGGTGGAAGACCAGGTGAGTGAGGCATAGTATCAAGTGCAGTTGATGAATTGTTTGTAGAGGATGCCAAGGAATTCTTTTGTAGTACAAATGTTGATGTCATTTGGTGATTAGAGGGCATTTAGTTTGTGTAGTGGTTTTGTGTATTCATGTTCCTTTAATTATGTGTCCTGAGAGATATCTTTTCTGTATCATGGGTCAGGTACCACTGAATTATTAAGGAATGTAGGTATCTAAAGATGATAATTACATGTATGTAGTGGCACTAATTAGATTTTTTTTTATTCAGATTCGAAAAATAGTTGCTGAGACTAAAGTGGGCCAAAAGAGGAAAAGGCCTAACAGCATCAAGGTTGAGCCAAAATCTGATCCTGGATATGTACATATCAGAGTAAGCCTTTTGTGAATGTGTTTTGTGTTTTTGAAAAATATGTTAATGATTTGATAGTTATAATTATCATTACACTTAACCGCTGTTTCCTGCATCAGCGAGTTAGTGCAAGGAAACAGACAAAGAATGGCCCAACCACTAGTATACACATATACATAATCGCCCATACACGCACATATACATAACGTATACATACATATACATGCACAGACACATACATATATCCACATGTATATATTCATACTTACTGCCTTCATCCATTATATGTATGTAGATTTTTGGCTACTTTCTGATAGAGGTTCTGAATAATGTTTTGTCCTTGGAGAAAACATTGTTTAATAGTTTAGGTTCATATATTTGTAGATGAAAGAAAGGGCAAGAAAATTGCAATGATGACCTTGCTTGGCTGAGGTGCAGTGTATAGGCGACTAAAAAGGATGGGAGCGGGGGGGGGGGCTGGAAATCCTCCTCTCTCATTTTTTTTAAATTTTCCTAAAGAAGGAACAGAGAAGGGGGCCAGGTGAGGATATTCCCTCAAAGGTCCAGTCCTCTGTTCTTAATGCTACCCCGCTAATGTGGGAAATGGTGAATAGTATGAAAGAAAAGAAAGATTTATTTATTTATTTTGCTTTGTCACTGTCACCCACATTAGTAAGTGAGCAAGGAAACAGGCAAAACAATGGCCCAACTCGCCCACATATATATGTATATATATATACACGTCCACACATGCATACATACCTATACATCTCAACATATACATATATATACACACAGACATATGCATATATACACATGTACATAATTCATACTGCCTTTATTCATTCCCATTGCCACCCCGCCACACATGAAATAACAACCCCCTCCCCCCGCATGTGTGCGAGGTAGTGCTGTGAAAAGACAACAAAGGCCACATTTGTTCACACTCATCTCTAGCCCTCATGTATAATGCACTGAAACCACAGCTCCCTTTCCACATCCAGGCCCTATAGCACTTTCCATGGTTTACCCCAGACACTTCACATGCCCTGGTTCCATCCATTGACAGCACATCGACCCCAGTGTACCACATCATTCCAGTTCACTCTATTCCTTGCATGCCTTTCACCCTCCTGCATGTTCATGCCCCAATCACTCAAAATCTTTTTCACTCCATCTTTCCACCTCCAGTTTGGTCTCCCACTTCTTGTTCCCTCCACATCCGACACGTATATCCTCTTGGGTCAGTCTTTCCCCACTCATTCTCTCCATGTGACCAAGCCATTTCAAAATACCCTCTTCTGCTCTCTCAACCACATTCTTTTTATTACCACATCTCTCTTACCCTATTATTACTCACTCGATCAAACCACCTCACACCACATATTGTCCTCAAACATCTCATTTCCAGCACATCCACCCTCATCTGCACAACTCTATCTATAGCCCATGCCTCGCAACCATATAACATTGTTGGGACCACTATTCCTTCAAACATACCCATTTTTGCTTTCGGAGATAATGTTCTTGACTTCCACACATTCTTCAACGCTCAAAGAACTTTCGCTCTCTCCCTCCCCTATGATTCACTTCTGCTTCCATGGTTCCATCCGCTGCCAAATCCACTCCCAGATATCTAAAACACTTCACTTCCTCAAGTTTTTCTCCATTCAAACTTGCCTCCCAATTTACTTGACCCTCAACCCTACTGTACCTAATAACCTTACTCTTATTCACATTTACTCTCAACTTTCTTCTTTCACACACTAACAAACTCAGTCACTAGCTTCTGCAGTTTTTCACATGAATCAGCCACCAGCGCTGTATCATCAGCGAACAACAACTGACTCGCTTCCCAAGCTCTCTCATCCACAACAGACTGCATACTTGACCCTCTTTCCAAAACTCTTGCTTTCACCTCCCTAACAACCCCATCCATAAACAAATTAAACAACCATGGAGACATCACACACCCCTGCTGCAAACCTACATTCACTGAGAACCAATCACTTTCCTCTCTTCCTACACATACACATGCCTTACATCCTTGATAAAAACTTTTCACTGCTTCTAACAACTTGCCTCCCACACCATATATTCTTAATACCTTCCACAGAGCATCTCTGTCAACTCTATCATATGCCTTCTCCAGATCCTTAAATGCTACATACAAATCCATTTGCTTTTCTAAGTATTTCTCACATACATTCTTCAAAGCAAACACCTGATCCACACATCCTCTACCACTTCTGAAACCACACTGCTCTTCCCCAATCTGATGCTCTGTACATGCCTTCACCCTCTCAGTCAATACCCTCCCATATAATTTACCAGGAATACTCAACAAACTTATACCTCTGTAATTTGAGCACTCACACTTATCCCCTTTGCCTTTGTACAATGGCACCATGCAAGCATTCCGCCAATCCTCAGGCACCACACCATGAATCATACATACATTAAATAACCTTACCAACCAGTCAACAATACAGTCACCCCCCTTTTTTAATAAATTCCACTGCAATACCATCGAAACCCACTGCCTTGCCGGCTTTCATCTTCCGCAGAGCTTTTACTACCTCTCCTCTGTTTACCAAATCATTTTCCCTAGCCCTCTCACTTTGCACGCCACTTCGACCAAAGCACCCTATATCTGCCACTCTATCATCAAACACATTCAACAAATCTTCAAAATACTCACTCCATCTCCTTCTCACATCACCACTACTTGTTATCACCTCCCCATTAGCCCCCTTCACTGAAGTTCCCATTTGTCCCCTTGTCGTACGCACTTTATTTACCTCCTTCCAAAACATCTTTTTTTTCCTCCCTAAAATTTGATGATACTCTCTCACCCCAACTCTCATTTGCTCTCTTTTTCACCTCTCGCACCTCTCTCTTGACCTCCTGCCTCTTTCGTTTATAATCTCCCACTCATTTGCATTATTTTTCTGCAAAAATCGTCCAAATGCCCCTCTCTCCTCTTTCACTTATAATCTTACTTCTTCATGCCACCACTCGCTACCCTTTCTAATCTGCCCACCTCCCACGCTTCTCATGCCACAAGCATCTTTTGCGCAAGCCATCACTGCTTCCCTAAATACATTCCATTCCTCCCCACTCCCCTTACCTCTTTTGTTCTCACCTTTTTCCATTCTGTATTCAGTCTCTCCTGGTACTTCCTCACACAAGTCTCCTTCCCAAGCTCACTTACTCTCACCACTGTCATCACCCCAACATTCTCTTTTCTGAAAACCTCTACGAATCTTCACCTTCGTCTGCACAAGATAATGATCAGACATCCCTCCAGTTGCATCTCTCAGCACATTAATATCCAAAAGTCTCTCTTTCGCGCGCCTATCAATTAACACGTAATCCAATAACGCTCTTTGGCCATCTCTCCTACGTACATACGTGTACTTATGTATATCTCTCTTTTTAAACCAGGTATTCCCTATCACCAGTCCTTTTTCAGCACATAAATCTACAAGCTCTTCACCATTTCCATTTACAACACTGAACACCCCATGTATACCAATTATTTCCTCAACTGCCACATTACTCACCTTTGCATTCAAATCACCCATCACTATAACCCGATCTCGTGCATCAACACCACTAACACACTCATTCAGCTGCTCCCAAAACACTTGCCTCTCATGATCTTTCTTCTCATGCCCAGGTGCATATGCACCAATAATCATCCATCTCTCTCCATCAACTTTCAGTTTTACCCATATCAATCTAGAGTTTACTTTCTTCACTCTATCACATACTCCCACAACTCCTGTTTCAGTAGTAGTGCTCCTCCTTCCTTTGCTCTTGTCCTCTCACTAACCCCTGAATTTACTCCCAAGACATTCCCAAACCACTCTTCCCCTTTACCCTTGAGCTTCGTTTCACTCAGAGCCGAAACATCCAGGTTCCTTTCCTCAAACATACTACCTATCTCTCCTTTTTTCTCATCTTGGTTACATCCACACACATTTAGACACCCCAGTCTGAGCCTTCGAGAAGGATGAGCACTCCCCGCTTGACTCCTTCTTCTGTTTCCCCTTCTAGAAAGTTAAAATACAAGGAGGGGAGGGTTTCTAGCCCCCCTGCTCCCGTCCCCTTTAGTTGCCGTCTACGACACGTGAGGAATGCGTGGGAAGTATTCTTTCCCCTACACACATATATATATATATATATATATATATATATATATATATATATATATATATATATATATTTATTTATTTTTTTTAATTGAAATCTGAGCTCAGCATAGTTTGCCCATGAAGAAGTAAATTTTTGTAAACCATGGAAAGGTCTGTGGGGCCTGGATGTGGATAGGGAGCTGTGGTTTGGTGCATTACACATGACAGCTAGAGACTAAGTGTGAACGAATGTGGCTTTTTTTGTCTGTTTTCTTGGTGCTACCTTGCTGAAGCAGAGGTTAGGGATGCTGTTTCTTGTGGGATGAGGTAGTGACATGAATGGATGAAGGCAAGCAAGTATGAATATGTGCATGTGTATATATGCATATGTCTAAGTGTATGTATATGTGTATATGTAGATATGTATATGTGCGTGTGTAGGCATTTTATATTATTAAACTTAATCGCTGTTTACTGCATCAGTGAGGTAGTGTATATGAGTGGATGGGCCATTCTTCATCTGTTTCCTGGCGCTGCCTAGCTGACGTGGGAAACAGCGATCAAGTATTATGAATAAATAGATAGAAATTAATTCTCATTTGTTTTTTCAAATGTTCACAGGTTCCTGTTAGACACAAACATGAAATAATGAGTTATTTGAATAAAGTGCTTGCTGAAGAGTACGTCAGAAATAACAATCCCTGTTTCCTGAGAACCCCAGGTAATCACCCACAGGATGAAAATTAGGTAAGGCAGAAGTAAAAAAAATCTTATATTTTTTACAAAAGTTTACCAGAAAGTATTTCTTATAATTAGGATTTTTAAAGGATCTCATGAAGTATAATAATGGTGTTTAAACTAAGTTAATAACTTTAGTATATATGTGGTTGTGAGGCAGGGCAATGTGATCACTGTACCCACTTAACATGCCTGTATTTTTGGGGAAGGAGTGCAAATGATTGGGAGATTTATGAAGTATAACTGCAGGAGGTCAAGGGGAAGATGCAAGGGTTGAAAACGAGGTCAAGTGAGAGTTCGGGTGAGTGAGTATCGGTAAACATTAGGGAGATTGATTTTTTGGGGGGGTAAATAATGTATGAAAGAAGAAAACAAATAGAAACATTGAAGGGGATGAAAGGGGAAATGATGATAGGTAGTGATGAAGTGAATATTTTGAAGGATTAAGTATGCTCAGTGATTGAGTGGCAGATGTAAGGCATTTTGATGTTATGCAAAGTGAGAGTCATGGAGATTGTTTTGGTGAGCAGAGAAGAGGTGGTGAAATTTTTGTGTAAGATGAAATGCAGCAGGGCACCTAGAGTGGATGGTGTTGTGGTGAAGAGAGAAGAGGTGGTGAAATCTTTGCGTAAGATGAAATGCGGCTGGAGTGGATGGTGTTATGGTGAAGAGAGAAGTGGTGATATCTTTGTGTAAGATGAAATGTGGCAGGGCAGCTAGAGTGGATGGTGTTGCAGTTGAATTTAATTAGAAAGAGGGGGGAACTGTGTTGATGACTGGTTAGTAAAGATTTTCAATGTATTTTTTAGATCTTGTTGAGGTGCTTTAGGATTGATGGAATGCATGTATAGTGCCAATGTATGGACACAAAGGGGATAAAGGCAAGTGTTCAAACTACAGAGGTATAAGTTTGTTGTCATACCTGGTAAGCTGTATGGGAGGGTATTGATTGAAAGGGTGAAGGGATGTGAAGTGCACAAGATTGGGGAGGAGCTGTGGTTTTTGATGTTGAGGATGTGTGGATTAGGTGTTTTCTTTAAAGAATGTGTGTAAGAAATATTTAGAAAAACAAATGGATATGTATGTGGCATTTATGGATCTGGAGATGGCATATGATTGGGTTGATAGAGATGCTTTGTGAAAGGTCATAAGTGTATTTGTTGTGGGAGGAAAGCTGCTCGAAGCAGAGAAATTTTTTCAAGGATGTAAGGCTTGAGTATGGGTAGAAAGAGAGGAGAGTGATGGTGTTCAATCTGTTTATGGATGGGGTGGTGAGGGAAGTAAATGTGAGAGTCTGGGATAGAGGGGCAATTATGTAGACTTCGGGGGAATGAAAGGGCATGGGAAGTGAGTTTTTTCATTTTTTGCTGATGGTACAGAACAGATGGCAGATTTAAGTGGGGAACTGCATGAATTGGTAATTGAGTTTGGAAGTGTGTGAAAGGAGGAAATTGAAAGAGAATGAAATAAAGGTTATTAGATTCAGCAGGGGTAAGGGACAGGTTAGATGGGGTTTGAGTTTGAATCGAGAAAAACTGGAGTAAGTGACGTGCATTTTAGATATCTGGGAATGGACTTTGCAGGAAATGCAACCATGTAAGTGGAAACTAGTCATAGGGTAGGGTAGGGGGTGAAGGTTCTGGGAGCACTGAAGAATGTTTGGAAAGAGAATGTTATCTGGGAGGGCAATAATGGGTATGTTTGAAGAAATAGTAGTCCCAACAATTATTATATGAATGTAAGACAATGGTCTGCAGATAAGGCTGTGTAGAGAGTGAATGTTTTGGAAATGAAAAGGTTGTGGACAATATGTTGTGTGACATGGTTTGATTGGGTAAGTAATGGAATGGGAAGAGAGAGAGGTTTGGTATTAAAAGAGAGTATGGTTGAGAGAGCAGAAGAGGGTGTGTTGAAATGGTTTGGACACTATGGAGAGGATGAGTGAGAATAGGTTGACAAAGAGGATATATGTGTCAGAAGTGGAGGGAACAAGGAGAATGGGGAGACCAAAGTGGAGATGGAAGGATGGATTGAAAAAGATTTCAAGCAAGCTTGGCCTGAGTGTGCTAATAGGTGAAAGGCAAGCATGGGTTAGAGTGAATTAGCAGGATCATTAGGTAGCATTAGCTAGTAGTAGCTATTAGGAACAGTTAGGAGCCTCTGCAAACATTGCGCTGGACTTACCCCCACCTGCCAATGGCCTGTTAAGGGTGAGGTGCTTAAGGCTAAGAAGTAGCACTAGAGTTCTTAAGTTATGGTAATTGATGGCAGTTGAACTCAGTTAAATGGCAGAAGTAGGAAACACTGCTCTAAAGTTGCCCTCTGCCAGTGGCCATGTAAGGCATGAAGGCTAAGAAGCAGCAATGGAGTTCACCAGTTATGGAGACTTTAGCCATTCTTGGAGGGAATAAACATTTGATATCATAGGTTGGAAAGTCAGTAAGAGTAGATACAATTGTGGAAACACATACCTCAAATACTTTTATGGTAACAGATTAGGAAATAATGATCAGTTGCCAGGAACCATATTGATGAAGATATAGATGGCACTCCAGCAAGCCAGCAGTTACAAGATAAAAGAGAGCAAGGAACAATCCACACCACCAGTAAAAACAGCTGTAGTAGAGAAGGAAGGACTGTTCCATGTTGTTTTTGTTTTTTTCTGAGGTGTAGTTATTTTTTTTCACAAGGCCAAACCTGTTTCATATTTTTTTTTTTTTTTTTTCAAATAAAGTGGGCATGGTATTACATGGAATTAACTATGTACTTTGTTAGTCTTTAAGTTTAGTAAGAAATGAGATGGAGGAATTGCTAGTTAACAAAAGTGCCCCAATAAATTTGACTTTCCCCCTTTTCCAACACAGCAGGGATGGTGTGAAACCCAGTTTTAACAACCAATTCTCACAGATATTGCACACTCAGGTGCTCATGATCCACCCTATGAGATTAATGATAAATAGAATTGGAGATAATACCAGGGAGGGCAAGGGGAAAGTAAATTTCTTCAGTGTTCATGAAGAAGGGGATATGATGGGCGAGTAGAGGGATATTCTCCCATTTTGGGGATATTTATTGTGTGTGTAATAGGAGAGCCAGGACATTGGAATGTGTTCCTTTTCTTTGTGAAATGTTACATTATATTTTGAATGTATCCACATTGATACATGCATCTTCTTTTGCAGATTTGAAAGTTGATGGACGTATGACTACAAAACTGCATTTACCATTTACTCTTTTGAAGAAGCAACTTCTGTTTCCTGTCATAATATTTAAGGATTTGTTCACAATTTAGTTTGCTGCACCTATATGCTAAACTAGAATAATTGGAAGATCTAACAGTAGTTTCCTTGATGTTATTGTCATTTTTTTTCTTGTTATTGGAAAATGTGCATAGTTCCTCTACTCAGGTTGCATATTAAATATATACTCTTGTAGTGTTTACTACCTTACTTCTGGTAGTTGTACAATGCTTGGCTTCTGTTATTTTGAAATATTTTAATATCCTATAGCAGTTAGATTAGCAGTAATCACTTGCTTATTAAGTTTGATTTAAGTTTAAGAGATAGTTTACTACATTTAAAATTTTTCTTTTACATTTGCCACATTTCTCATGATAAAATTTTTTCATGTTAATTTGTTAAGTTTTTAGGTCTTATGATGTAAATTAATGATTTGATTTATGTTGGTAAGTGGCCTTATGTATATCACAGTTTTAAAGAATAATTAAGTTCAGCTTGGATTTAATTTACTTAAAAGTATAGTTTTTAATGTAAAAGTATGTGTTAAGAAAGGAAGTCTTGATTATGTGAAACATGAAATCTCGATATTTAATTTGAAAGTGTGTTGTGTACACAGTAAAATACTGTTAAGTACTGTGGTCTTTTCTTTAGTATGTCTTTTTAACAATTGGTCATCTCTTGTCAGAAAATTATGGGGTGTCATGGATAATAACCTATGTTGGTTAGCATTATTAGTACTTGTAAATTTTTGTCTTTGCTACCTTCAGTGATTAATGCTCATTAAACATAAGAAGTGGCTGATTTTTCATGGGCTGTTTGATTGTACAAGATAGTGACCTATAGTAAGGCAGTGCAAACACAAGATAGTGACCAATAGTAAGGCAGTGCAAACACAAGATAGTGAGACACTGCAACCACATCATAGTGAGACACTGCAAACCACATCATTACAGTAGGTTAAGAAAATGAAATGGGAAGATACTTTAACCCTTCTAGACTGAAATTTATTGCTGAAGAGTAGTAGACTATTTTGTACATTTACAGTTGGTATCTCGTACGTATGAATAAAAAGAGCGTGGTTGAGAGAGCAGAAGAGGGTGTTTTGAAATGATTTGGGCACATGGAAAGAATGAGTGAGGAAAGATTGACCAAGAGGGTATATGTGTTGGAGGTGGAGGGAACGAGGAGAAGTGGGAGACCAAATTGGAGGTGGAAAGATGGAGTGAAAAAAATTTTGAGTGATCGGGGCCTGAACATGCAGGAGGGTGAAAGGTGGGCAAGGAATAGAGTGAATTGGATCGATGTGGTATACCGGGGTTGACGTGCTGTCAGTGGATTAAATCAGGGCATGTGAAGCGTCTGGGGTAAACCATGGAAAGTTGTGTGGGGCCTGGATGTGGAAAGGGAGCTGTGGTTTCGGGCATTATTGCATGACAGCTAGAGACTGAGAGTGAACGAATGGGGCCTTTGTTGTCTTTTCCTAGCGCTACCTCGCACACATGAGGGGGGAGGGGGATGGTATTCCTTGTGTGGCGAGGTGGCGATGGGAATGAATAAAGGCAGACAGTGTGAATTGTGTGCATAGGTATATATGTACGTGTCTGTGTTTGTATATATATATGTGTACATTGAGATGTATAGGTATGTATATTTGCGTGTGTGGACGTGTATGTATATACACGTGTATGGGGGTGGGTTGGGCCATTTCTTTCGTCTGTTTCCTTGCGCTACCTCGCAAACGCGGGAGACAGCGACAAAGCAAAATAAATAAATATGAATGAATGTGGTGCGGGACGTGGAAATATGCCAAACATTATGATCGTCTTTAAACAAATTCCCACATGCAAAGCTGGCTAGTGTTACCAAGCATTCATTTACCTTGGAGGTATTATAGTGCCAACGTGAAGCCTTGTTTTATCTTGATTGTCGGATAGTTATATTGGAGAATACTATATTTGATAAAAATTTTGAACTTGAAAATGATGATCTTCAGACTTGTATAATGAAAATACTAATGGCTCTAAATCTTAGGAAATGTTTTATGACAAAAAGCAGAGTTGAAGAGACAGCACTGCACCCTGCATGATTGAATGAATGAAATATGCAGTGAAATTGAGTTCGTGAAAAATATAGTCTAGCACTGGATTTTGATGCCACATCATTGGTAGGCAGAGTTCCATATTCAAAGTTAGAGAATTGTTGTGCTTGCAACTATTTTCATCTTTATCCTGAATTAATAGATATACTTTTGACTGAATCAAATTGTAACGTACACAGATTGAGAGAAATTCTTAAAAATTCCCATCTCTTGACTGCTAAACCTGTTAACCTGCTGTGCCACATTTCGTGTTGTTCAAGGACTTCACCACTTCCTCTTCTCCAAAACCACCTGCCATATATGTATCACTTTGCATGCCTCCCTGACTCCCATTCCCTTCAGGGAGTCACTTAAGGGGGTAGCCATGGCAAAAGGGTCTCTGTAACTGGCAAATTCTAATGCAGCTGGTTATTCTTTTAAGTTAAGGCTTCACTCTTTATGGGCCATTATCAGAGGGCAACTCTAGGTGTTGTTTTCAGAGGTTTGTAATTGTTTCTAATGGCTGCTTATACCTAATGCTCTCACGTAATGTTCGTATGTACGTACTACTTGTATCCATTGCTCCTAACATTGTGCTAAAAGCAGGGCTAGCACATATTGCACACTGCAGGAAAATCTACAGTTATGAAGAGATGAGTTGTGTAAGTTTAGTGTTATGTTTGTATTGTGTGTGACAACGAGAGATTATGTTTGGGAACAGAATGCTAGAATTAATATTCTCTTGGTTTGACTTTCATTTAACCTTATTACTAAAAATTTTCTTATTTTCCCTGAAGTTTGTTGATGCTTGATCACCCCAACTCTTTACATGCCTGCTTTTTCAGCTTCTGCACCTTCTTCATGACCTCCTGCCACTTTCTTTCGTTCATCTTCCACTCCTTACTTGTAAAATAATGCCCATAATAACATTCCATTTCTCTTTCACGAGTGGAAAAGGGCAAGATTGTAGTGAAAAACTAACAAAAGTGTAAGAATGATTGAGTAATGAACTTGCATGACACTGTATGGCATCTGTTCACCTTTCTTTTGTCACTTGGCTTTGTTTGTGTTGCCAAAATTATGCTTACCACTGGTACCTTTAACACTTCATACTTGATGATAAAATGAGTGAAATGATTACATTGTCTTAAGTTTTAAACTATTTCCATGAGTACAAAAAATATTACCAATTTTGAAAATTCACAAAATTTAATCTGTGATGGTGAACAGTCTACAAAGGGTTTATTATTTATTTATTAATTACTATACTTTGTTACTGTCTCCCATGTTAGCAAGGTAGCGCAAGGAAACGGACAAAAGAATGGCCCTACCCACCCACATACACATGTATATACATACACATCCACATACCTATGCATTTCAATGTATACATATATACATACACAGACATATATACACATGCACATAATTCATACTTGCTGCCTTTATTCATTCCCATCGTCACCCCGCCACACATGATATGACAACCCCCTCCCCCCACATGTGTAAGAGGTAGCGCTAGGAGAAGACAACAAAGGCCACATTCGTTCACACAGTCTCTAGCTGTCATGTATAATGCACCGACACCACAGCTCCCTTTCCACCTCCAGGCCCCACAAAACTTTCCATGGTTTACCCCAGATGCTTCACATTCCCTAGTTCAATCCATTGACAGCACGTCGACCCTGTCAATTCACTTTATCCCGTGCACTCCTTTCACCCTCCTACATGTTCAGGCCTTGATTGCTGAAAATCTTTCTCTTTCCATCCTTCCACTTCCAATTTGGTCTCCCACTTCTCGTTCCCTCCACCTCTGACACATATCCTCTTTGTCAATCTTTCCTCACTCATTCTTTCCATGTGACCAAACCGTTTCAAATACTCTTCTGCTCTCTCAACCACACTTTTTATTACCACACACCTCTCTTGCCCTTTCATTACTTACTCGATCAAACCACCTCACACCACATATTGTCCTCAAACATCTCAATTCCAATACATCCACCCTCCTCCGCACAACTCTGTCTATAGCCCAAGCCTTGCAACCATATAACATTGTTGGAACCACTATTTCTTGAAACATACCCAGTTTTGCTTTCTGAGATAAAGTTCTCACCTTCCACACATTTTTCAATGCTTCCAGAACTTTCACCTCCTCCCCTACCCTGTGACTCACTTCCATGTTTCCATCCGCGGCCAAATCCACTCCCAGATATCTAAAACACCTCACTTCCTCCAATTTTTCTCCATTCAAACTTACCTCCCAGTTGACTTGTTTCTCAACCCTACTGTACCTAATAACCTTGCTCTTATTCACATTTACTCTCGGCTTTCTTCTTTTACCAAACTCAGTCACCAGCTTCTGCAGTTTCTCATCCGAATCAGCCACCAGTGCTGTATCATCAGCGAACAACAACTGACTCACTTCCCAAGCCCTCTCATCCACAACAGACTACATACTTGCCCCTCTCTCCAAAACACTTGCATTCGCCTCCCTAGCAACCCCATCCATAAATAAATTAAACCATGGAGACATCACGCACCTCTGCTGCAAACCGACATTCACTGAGAACCAATTACTTTCCCCTCTTCCTACTCGTACACATGCCATACATCCTTGATAAAAACTTTTCACTGCTTCTAGTAACTTGCCTCCCACACCATATATTCCTAATACCTTAAACATAGCATCTCTAACTTGCCAACCCCTGACTTAACTCTCAAACCACTCTTCACTTGGAGCCAAAGCATCCAGGTTCCTTTCCTCAGACATACTACCTGTCTCTCCTTTTTTCTCATCTTAGTTACATCCACACACATATAGACACCCCAATCTGAGCCTTCAAGGAGAATGAGCACTCACCGTGTGAATCCCTCTTCTTTTTCCCCTTTCAGAAAGTTAAAATACAAGGAGGGGAGGGTTTCTAGCCCCCTGCTCCCATCCCCTTTAGTTGCCTTCTACGATAGGCAGGGAATGCGTGGGAAGTTTTCTTTCTCCCCTAATTCTCCTTTATTGCTGTTTCCCGTGTCAGCAAGGTAGCACCAGGAAACAGACTAAGAATGACCCATCCATTTATATTAACATATAAACGTACGCTCTTACACATACATGTACATATCAACATATGCATACACATACTCAGTCATGTACATATTCATGCTTGCTTTCATCCATTTCTGGCACCACCCCATCCCACAGGAAATGGATCTAATTTTTTATACCTGTCTCCTGTAATTACTTTTTTTATCAACATGGGTAGTTTACCTTCACATCTTTCCCATGTACATGAACAAGGGGATTTCATTGTAATTATATTGGTTGAATACCCTTGATATGCCTGCTTCCAAAGTTCTATAGAAAATTGTTTAGTGTGAACAATTGAAGTGGAAACCTGTTTGCCATCAATAGTTTTCTGTCAGTTAAATTTATTTTTTTATAATTAGTTTTCACAAATACCATTTAATTGGAAAGGTATTTGTGTGGCCTGGTGGTGGCGGGAATGGATGAAGGCAGCATGTATGAATATGTACATGTGTATATATGTATATGTCTGTGTATGTATATCCCTGGGGATAGGGGAGAAAGAATACTTCCCATGTATTCCCTGCATGTCGTAGAAGGCAACTAAAGGGAGGGAGCGGGGGGCTGGAAATCCTCCCCTCTCGTTTTTGATTTTCCAAAAGAAGGAATGGAGAAGGGGGCCAAGTGAGGATTTCCCTTAAAGGCTCAGTCCTCTGTTCTTAACACTACCTTGCTAATGCGGGAGATGGCAAATAGTATGAAAAATATGTATATATGCATACGTTGAAATGTATAGGTATGTGTATGTGCGTGTGTGGGCGTTTATGTATGTACATATGTATGTGGGTGGGTTTGGCCATTCTTTCGTCTGTTTCCTTGCGCTACCTCGCTAATGCGGGAGACAGCAACAAAGTATAATTAATAAATATAGATAATTAGTTTTCACATTTACCTTTTAATTGGAAAGGTATTTGTTTTTTCATGAAATCGTATTAGTGCATGGTAGGTAGGAATACCTATTAAACTATTGTTAACAGTTATTTATTTTTAGTAAAGCAAGTATTGCTTAAGAGCAATGGTATAAGTTGAGAAATGCTATATTTTATGAAACTGGGATATTCTGGAAACTTGTATGATGTCTTTGATATGAGGTAACTTTGGCTTTGGAGAGAGGTATATCTATATTATAATTTACTTTAGTAAACAGGAAGTCATTTCTTTATAAATACCTTATATTTACATGGTGATTATTTTCCATTTTTAATGTAGGCATGAAAACAATAAAAAATTCATAATAATTGAGTTATCATTATCTCTAGTACAAACTGGTAATTTAATTGGTTTAACCCTTTCATAAAATAAATGCTAGGTTATTAGTGAATTGGATGTGTAACCTGCATTATGTGGTCTTTTGCCATTCTTTACTTAAACAAGATGACTGTGTTTCTACTTCGAAATGGCTAGAAAACAAAGGTCCTCTAATTTTCTCTCCCTTTATCAGATGAAAAAATGAATAACGACAGCATCTTGGTTTTACTTTCCAGCCCCCAGAATTTACATTTTTCATGATTAAAGAAATTCTGAAAATCTTAGTTTCAACAAATTTTCACAGGGAAGAAACAATTCTTTCCATGCAATCCATATGTCACAGAAAGAAACTAAGGTGGATTTTGGGGCTGGAAACCCTCCCTTTGCATATCAATTTTTAAAAATTAAAAGAAAAGAGAGAAGAGGGTGCAAAAATATATGTCTGAGGAAAATAACCTGGATATTCTAGTTCAATGTGAAACAAAGCTTGATGGTAAAAGAGAAAGAATGGTTTGGGAGTGTCTTAGGGGTATATCAGGGGTTAGTGTGGGGCCAGCAGCTAAAGAAAGGATGGCATGTATGCTGAAGATGTTGGAATGTGTGAAAGAGTATAAAGAAGTGAGCTCCAGACAGATGTGGTTTGAAATGAAGTTAGATTACTAGAAGTAGGTGATTAATAGTGCTTATGCACCAGGCCATGAGAAGGACGATGATGGGCGAGTGTTTTGGGGGTAGCTGAATGAGTGTAAGCAGTTCTAGTGCAAAAGGTGGGGTAATGGTGATTTGAAAACGAGTGAGTGATGTAACAGTTGAGATTATACTAATCGAGGTATTCAGTGATATGAATGAAGATTGTGAACACCTTGTTTGATTATTTGCTGAAAAAGGACAGGTAATTGGGAGTACCAGCTTAAAATGAGGGACGTATAGATACATACACTGTAAGAAAGATGGCAAGTGGGCTTTATTGATCCATATGATTATTGATGTGAATATATTGCCCTGTGGGATGTATGATCATTAGCTGGTGAAAATTTGTAGAGGCATTTAGAAGAAATTGATGTGGGTGAAAAGAGAAGAGGTAAAAGTAACGGCTTGGAAAAGAGGCTTGTGTGAATATATACCAAGAGAGATTGATTGTGCAATGGCAAAAGATGAGAGTAAATGAAGTTATGGGAGTGTAAATGAAGTTATGGGAGTGCATAAGGCATGAAAGGTGTTTAGGGAAGCAGTGTTGGCATGTGTGAAAAGTGTGTGGCATGTGGAAGATGGGCAGGTGAGAAAGGGTGGTGAGTGTTTTGATGAAGTTAAGTTACCAGTGAAAGAAAGAAAGGTATGAGGATATTACAGGGAAGGAGTGTGAGTTAGTGGGATATGTACAAGAGAAGGCAAGCATGTTTATATATGTATATGTTAAAATGTATAGGTATGTATATGTGTGTGTGGACGTATATGTATATACATGTGTACGTGGGTGGGTTGGGTCATTCTTTCGTCTGTTTCCTTGCGCTACCTCGCTGATGTGGGAGACAGCGACAAAGTATAATAAATAAATGGAATATATATATATTTTATCGAGGATGTAAGGCATGTGTACGTGTAGGAAGAGAGGAAAGTGATTGGTTCTCAGTGAATGTAGGTTTGCGGCAGGGGTGTGTGATGTCTCCATGGTTGTTTAATTTGTTTATGGATGGGGTTGTTAGGGAGGTAAATGCAAGAGTCCTGGAAAGAGGGGCAAGTATGAAGTCTGTTGGGGATGAGAGAGCTTGGGAAGTGAGTCAGTTGTTCGCTGATGATACAGCGCTGGTGGCTGATTCATGTGAGAAACTGCAGAAGCTGGTGACTGAGTTTGGTAAAGTGTGTGGAAGAAGAAAGTTAAGAGTAAATGTGAATAAGAGCAAGGTTATTAGGTACAGTAGGGGTGAGGGTCAAGTCAATTGGGAGGTGAGTTTGAATGGAGAAAAACTGGAGGAAGTGAAGTGTTTTAGATATCTGGGAGTGGATCTGTCAGCGGATGGAACCATGGAAGCGGAAGTGGATCATAGGGTGGGGGAGGGGGCGAAAATTTTGGGAGCCTTGAAAAATGTGTGGAAGTCGAGAACATTATCTCGGAAAGCAAAAATGGGTATGTTTGAAGGAATAGTGGTTCCAACAATGTTGTATGGTTGCGAGGCGTGGGCTATGGATAGAGATGTGCGCAGGAGGATGGATGTGCTGGAAATGAGATGTTTGAGGAAAATGTGTGGTGTGAGGTGGTTTGATCGAGTAAGTAACGTAAGGGTAAGAGAGATGTGTGGAAATAAAAAGAGCGTGGTTGAGAGAGCAGAAGAGGGTGTTTTGAAATGGTTTGGGCACATGGAGAGAATGAGTGAGGAAAGATTGACCAAGAGGATATATGTGTCGGAGGTGGAGGGAACGAGGAGAAGAGGGAGACCAAATTGGAGGTGGAAAGATGGAGTGAAAAAGATTTTGTGTGATCGGGGCCTGAACATGCAGGAGAGTGAAAGGAGGGCAAGGAATAGAGTGAATTGGAGCGATGTGGTATACAGGGGTTGACGTGCTGTCAGTGGATTGAATCAAGGCATGTGAAGCGTCTGGGGTAAACCATGGAAAGCTGTGTAGGTATGTATATTTGCGTGTGTGGACGTGTATATGTACATGTGTATGGGGGGGGGGGGGGGCATTTCTTTCGTCTGTTTCCTTGCGCTACCTCGCAAACGCGGGAGACAGCAACAAAGTATAAAAAAAAAAAAAAAAAAAAATATATATATATATATATATATATATATATATTTTTTTAAACTATTCGCCATTTCCCGCATTAGCGAGGTAGCGGTAAGAACAGAGGACTGGGCCTTTTTTGGAATATCCTCACCTGGCCCCCCTCTGTTCCTTCTTTTGGAAAATTAAAAAAAAAACGAGAGGGGAGGATTTCCAGCCCCCCACTCCCTCCCCTTTTAGTCGCCTTTTACGACACACAGGGAATACGTGGGAAGTATTCTTAATCTCCTATCCCCAGGGATAAATATATATATATATATATATATATATATATGTGTGTGTGTGTGTATGTGGGAAAAAGAATTAATTAAGAAAACAAGTGAAATACATTTGATAAAAACGGTTTTATCACAACTATGAGGAACAAAAAGGGGGGAGGGGAGGATATTGCTAATTTATGAGTAAGTCTATGTTTTGATGCTGTTGCTGCAATGACGGCAAAGTGGTGAGGCAGCTGTCTTACCTGGTGTTCTTTTCAGTAGGAACAAGCTCTTTTGCCAAATTATATACTACAATGAGGCATTTAGCATCAAGAAGTATATGAACCACTTTTAATATGAATGAAAATGTCCAGCTTAGTGAAATTTATGTATCTATATCTCTGATGCCTGTTACCTCTGGGAACTCCTCAAGTGGGTGGCCATGGTAAAAGGGTCTCCATAACTATTGAACTGCAGTGCTGCTTCCCAGCCTTTAGTACCTCTCCCTTAATAGGCTACAGGCAGAGGGCAACTATAGCACAGTGTTTCCAGAGGGTCCTAATGTAATGTTCCTACTGACTACTACTACCTATCTACCACTACTACTGCTTAATGTTCCTGTTTAAGTTCCTGTCTACTTCTTACACCTAATGCTCCTGCTTAATGTTTCTTCCTACTATTATCTATTCTAAAATTTGCCAAAAGGCAAAAAGGCAAGGCTACTGCATAGGGCTTACCACAGGAAAATCTAAAGTTATGTAGAATGAGCTGTGTGAGTTAAGTGTTGTTGTGTTATGTGTGACAAGGAGAGATTTTATGTTTGTTGACCACACGTGGGTGAGGGATAAGGAAAAGACAGCTACATGGGTTGCAGGAATGTAACATGACAACCAGTGATGTGCAAGTTCACCACACATTCATCACTAAACCTTCTGATACACAGGCAACTGGTATCAGTAATATACTTCCCTTTTTGATAGCTGCCTACAACTACTACTGTCTTAAAAAAATGTGGGTATATCAATCAATATGTAAAGTTGAATATCGTTAGTGTTCAAAGGGTGGAAACTTCTGTTATGATTTGTCCATCTTCACAAATGAATTATCTGTTCTTACTTTGTGCTAGAACTTAATGAAGCCACTACTGAAATACATAAAAACTACTATCTCAACGATGAATGGTCTCCTGAGAAGAAACCATAGGGAAGAAGTTAGTTAATCTAAAGGTAATACTTGATATAAGGTAGGCTAAGCTTAGGTGTCATGATTGAGAATCTTATTAATTTTCCAAGATATTCCTTGCAAAAATCAGGTATATGTCTTATATGGCGGTGCATCTAATATGCCAAACGATTCATCCACTCATCTTTAAACTATGCTCCGTCTACCTGGTCTTTAGCCCTGTCAATACTACAAAGCACACAAAATAGTGCATTTAGAACAATCACTGGCTGCCTTGCAACCACAAACACCTTCCAAATGAAAAAAAGATCCTCCTAAGTACAATTCTACTTTAACATGCTCGGTACTGAATTCTATGCAACCCTAACCACTGTATTACTTACCATCCAACCCAAGTAAAAAGAAAAAGTTTATCCCTGTCTCGCACTTTAGTAACTTCTACTAATGTATTCCACCTACACCCAACAAAAATGAATAAAACAAAAGCTGAAATAATCAGGTAAACACTAATAAGCCAATCTCCCAAATCAGTCTTAAACTCAAACCATCCTGACATACATATAAAAGAATCCACACTCCTGAAACAAATACGAGTCACACTTTCCAGCTCATGCTCTGGACATCACCTGTCACAAAAAAAGACCGTTTCAACATATGCCAAGACCCTTAACTTCCATGGTGCAACTATCATAGAGAAAAGAGCAAGCACTTACTACTGAACTGCCTTGCACTTTCTATGCATAGACACAAGCACATCGCTGAACTTTATGGTCTCAAACAGTTGCCATGGCCAGCCTCCTAAGTGCTGCAGGAGCTGATAGGGATAGAAGGGACTTTAAGCACATTAAATTATGGTACAGGAAATGTTGAGATCAATACACTGAAGTAGAGCTTAATGGAAAGTCCATATACTTATTTTGAGCGTGGAAAATGATATATGTATATGTATATCTGACATATATTTGGGTACAGCTTTCATGGACTATTATTAAAGCAGCATCAAATACAAATCAAGTCCTTCTGAGTAAGAACAATTCCAAAATAAAATGTACAGAAATATTAAAGTACCTAACTCATGATCATCTACATTCTGAGAGACTACAGTTCTCTCTTCATCTAACCTAATGGAAACAAGCATTATCTGTATCATGTCTAACTACTGCAAAAGATTCCTCATAGTGTCATACACAAATGAAAATAATGGTTTGTATGCTTATAAAAAACTTCTTAATTCTAACTTACTAATGCTTGATACTTTCTGATCACTAAAAAGGTTACTTAATACTGGATGTAGAGGAAGTACAGTGCTGGGTATGGTTGATTCTCAATTATTCAAAATCCTAAAATTCACAATGATGCTATTCAAATATGAACACAAAATGAGAATCTATGGTGTACTTCATTTTAAAAGGTATCAAATTTGGAATACAGATGGAGCAGCAAAGGATGACAGTAAACAAATAAAGCTTGCATATATGAGAGAAAATGAAATTTTTACTGACAATGTTTATCCTCTCTTGTACTTAACATGTAAATGGTATATTCCCTCTTGACACTTTTCTGAAGTTCACTACATCCAAGTGGTAGTGTGGAGCATTATAAATATACAGGAGTTTTAAATTTCAGTTAAAACAATTGTTAAAATTCAAACTTAAACTATATGGTCATATGTCCTACTGCAATTTCTTTAAATGGATAAATATACTTATCATAAGACTATGCAAACACGAAATGGCTTTCTTCAGTGCAACCTCAGTGTTTTGACTTACCACTTGTTTGGCCTGTAGCTTTCAAAAAATGTAATATATCAAGATGGTTGTAATACAAAATACAGAACACCAATTTCTTCCTTCTGTATCCAGTGTAAATTCATTCTGAAGTGGGAAAGATATGGAAAAATTGTAAAACATTATTCTGACGCTGCAGTGGTACAACTGACTGAAATTTTAAATTGTATGAAAAAATTCCAAGCCATACACATCTCATGATTTACTAACCCTGAACATTTATTCTACCTGCAATTAATACAGCAATCAACTGCAACTAGTAAAAGAAATTCTTTCCCTCGTGTTGTGGCATCTCTTTATAAGGCTGATTTGTCATACAAGTATTCAAGTGATGTTGTTGTTCAACCATTCTGTTTTGCTGAGAATAATGTTGAAGTCTGTCTTGCTGAGAATAACATGCTCCTACTGATTCTGCCTTTACACCTTGATCTTGTCCTTCGGTATACTGAAGGGCTGCTGCATGCTGTGCCTGCTGAAAAAGTAAAAAGTACTGATATACAATAAATAATAAAAATCACATGACAGCTAGAGACTGAGTGTGAACGAATGGGGCCTTTGGTGTCTTTTCCTAGTGCTACCTCGCACACATGAGGGGGGAGGGGGTTGTTATTCCATGTGTGGCGGGGTGGCGATGGGAACAAATAAAGGCAGACAGTATGAATTATGTACATGTGTATATACATATATGTCTGTGTGTGTATATGTATGTGTACATTGAGATGTATAGGTATGTATATTTGTGTGTGTGGACGTGTATGTATATACATGTGTATGTGGGCGGGTTGGGCCATTCTTTCGTCTGTTTCCTTGCGCTACCTCGCTAACGCGGGGGACAGCGACAAAGCAAAATAAAAACAAATATAAATGAGGCATTTCATAACACTAGGTATATGAGGCACCTGAGTTACAGAAAAATGCATGTTTTGTTGAATGAAAAACAGTTTCTGTCTGGGATGATGTCTCATGAGCTTCAGAAACCTTTAACCTGCTCCCTTCTTGTGAAGATTAACATTAAAGTGCCAAAAATCTGCCTTGCTAGGACTCACTGGTCAGATTTCAGTGTTCAGCAGCAACTATATTCTTTCATTATTTTATGTATTTTTTTAAGTGCTAATTTTTTTATCATCAATCTTTTCTGTTATTTTCACATGACATGTGTGGCCATTAGCAACTCAAGAGTATGCTGTTTTGATAACTGTTTCTTTCCCTACACCTTCAAGCTTTGGAACTCTCTACTTTTTCATGTCTTTCCCAGTAATTTTGACCTGACGCATTGTAAAAAATGGGTTTTTTGCTTCCTCTGGAATTTGTAAATACTTTCCTCTGTCCTCTCTTTTTCCCTTTCATAATCCTCCCTATATTTCAATTAAGGCTGGCATTGATGTGTATTTTTGTCGGTGACTTAAAAGAGAAGAAAAAAGGGGCTAATGTAATACACAAGCAGAATATATAGGACTTATTTGAAGAATTTCACATGGGGTTTGAACATTTCAAAAAAATAACTTTAGGTCCATATTCATCATGTATATGCAGACTTATTTTTACATGATTCCAAATGACTTTGACATATTTAGATGCTGGACTCAGAGCAGGTAACTCTAGTTCAATAAGCTCCATTGAAGCATCACCTACTGCTCTCAATCAACTATCCTCATAACATATATTGTCCTCACACATTTCAGGTGCAACACATCCATTCTCTTCCATACTTTTTTCTTTAAGGCCCATGCCTTGTATGCTTTCAACATAGCTGGGACAACTATATCATCAAACAAACCCACCTTTGCACTCAGAGATGAGCTCTTTTTTCACATTTTTTCAATGCACCTAGGATTTCTGCACCTTCGCTCACCATATGGCTTACTTCAGTTACCTTGGTCCCATTGCCATTTCTACTCCCAGCTATCTAAAGCACTCCACTTCCTCCATGTTCTCTCCATTGCTAGATGTAATACCCTTACTTTTAATCTCATCTGCTCATTAAATTTCATATTAACTTCTACCTTTTACACACTCTCAAACTCAGAAACCAGCTTCTGTAGTTTCTCACTCGAATCTGTTACCAGAGCGATTTCATCAGCAAATGATTCACCTCCCAGAACCCTCCCCACCCAAACTGCAGACTTGCAACTCTCTACAAGACCTTTTGCTAGCACCATCCACAAACAGATTAAAGTCATGATGACACCACATACCCCTGATGCAGACCTACCCTCACTTGGAACCACTTACCCTCTTCTCTTCCTACTAACACACACATCATACTCTCATGATGAAAGCTCTTTGTTTCGAGCAGCTTTCCTCCCATATTCCACATGTGTAACAAAATCCACAAAGAATCTCAATCAATTGAATCATATGCCTTCTCCAGATCTATTAATGCCACATATAAAACCCCACAAATTCTTCAAGGTAAATATCTAATCCACACACCCTCTGTCATTCTGAAGCCATCATGCTCCTCCCCAATCTGGTGCTTAGTGCATAACTCCACCCCTCTCTATCACCACTCTCATACAACTCACTTGGAGTAGTCATTCAACTTATACTTCATAATTCGAGCATTCACTTTTGTTCCCTCACCTTTATACAATGGTATTATAGAGGAATTCTGTCTATTCTTAGGCACCTCACCTTGAGCCATAAATACAATGAAAATCATAACCTATCAGTGAATGTGTCACCCCTTTATTTTAGAATTTCAACTGCAATCCCATCTACTCAAGCCACTTTGCCACACTTCATCTAATGCAAGGCATTTGCTACCTCTCTTTTTCTTTTTTTTTCTTTTTTTTTTTTACAAAATCACTTACCATGACTTGCTTTGCATATCCTTACTTCGAACACACTCCACATCTGCCACCCTATCATTTAACAACACTCCAGATCTGCCACCCTATCATTTAACAATACTCCAGATCTGCCATCCTATCATTTAACACATTCAACAGTCCTTCAATATACTCTCCCTTCATCTCTTCACTTTTTTTTTTTCCACTTCCCTGTTTACTCTCTTTTCCTCCTCACACTGTCTGTCTTCTTCTAAAACATTTTATTTTTCCATGAAATCTGCTAATACTTTCTCTCCCTACCACACATTTGCTTTCTTTTACAGCCCCTACTTTTCCTCTTGATCTCCTGTCACTTTGTCTTGTGCATCTAAACACTCCCTGTAGGTAATGCTCCTAAATTTCTTTTCTTGCCTTCAATAATAACCTGACTTCCTTATCCCTCCACTTATGACCCTTTCTCACATGCCCTTATCCCACACACCACTGTTTCTCATGTCAGCACTGCCTCTCTTGAATAGTGTACCTGCTAATCCTTACCCACTCCCCTAGTTTTGTTTACTCTAGCATTCTGCCATTCTTCACCCATTCTTTCTTGATATCTGATATCACACAAGCCTCTCTTTTAAGTGAACTCACTTTCACAACCCTCTTCCTACCTATATCATGTCCTCTTTTCCTTATGCCTCTACAAACTTTCACCCTTGTATCCACCAAGAAGTGATTAGATAACCTAACAGTTGCCCCTTTTAGCACAGTTACATCCAAATGTCTCTCTTTAAGAACAACCATCAATTATGGGCATAATCCAGTAATGCCCGCTTACCATATACTATGCATGTTCCTATTTTCTCACTAAATGTTCCTAACTACAAGCCCTTCTTCAACATACAACTCCACAAGTGGTTTACCATTTTCCTTTACAACAGGAACCCCATACCCCCAATCTTTATCTTTGATTATACGAGTCTCCCCACTCATTTGTTCAACATTCTTCTTTTCAATCATTCCTCATTTTTCATCAATACTTTACGTAAATGAGGCAAGGAGAGTAGTGTGAGGAATGGGAGGTATTTAGGGAAGCTATTTATCTACCTCATACATACATTAAATAACCTTACCAACCAGTCAACAATACAGTCACCCCCTTTTTTAATAAATTCCACTGCAATACCATCCAAACCTGCTGCCTTGCCGGCTTTCATCTTCCGCAAAGCTTTCACTACCTCTTCTCTGTTTACCAAATCATTTTCCCTAACCCTCTCACTTTGCACACCACCTCGACCAAAACACCCTATATCTGCCACTCTATCATCAAACACATTCAACAAACCTTCAAAATACTCACTCCATCTCCTTCTCACATCACCACTACTTGTTATCACCTCCCCATTTGCGCCCTTCACTGAAGTTCCCATTTGCTCCCTTGTCTTATGCACTTTATTTACCTCCTTCCAGAATATCTTTTTATTCTCTCTAAAATTTAATGATACTCTCTCACCCCAACTCTAATTTGCCCTTTTTTTCACCTCTTGCACCTTTCTCTTGACCTCCTGTCTCTTTCTTTTATACATCTCCCACTCAATTGCATTTTTTCCCTGCAAAAATCGTCCAAATGCCTCTCTCTTCTCTTTCACTAATACTCTTACTTCTTCATCCCACCACTCACTACCCTTTCTAATCAACCCACCTCCCACTCTTCTCATGCCACAAGCATCTTTTGCGCAATCCATCACTGATTCCCTAAATACATCCCATTCCTCCCCCACTCCCCTTGCTTCCATTGTTCTCACCTTTTTCCATTCTGTACTCAGTCTCTCCTGGTACTTCCTCACACAGGTCTCCTTCTCAAGCTCACTTACTCTCACCACCCTCTTCACCCCAACATTCACTCTTCTTTTCTGAAAACCCATACAAATCTTCACCTTATGGTGAGGTGCCTGAGGATTGGCGGAATGCGTGCATAGTGCCATTGTACAAAGGCAAAGGGGATAAGAGTGAGTGCTCAAATTACAGAGGTATAAGTTTGTTGAGTATTCCTGGTAAATTATATGGGAGGGTATTGATTGAGAGGGTGAAGGCATGTACAGAGCATCAGATTGGGGAAGAGCAGTGTGGTTTCAGAAGTGGTAGAGGATGTGTGGATCAGGTGTTTGCTTTGAAGAATGTATGTGAGAAATACTTAGAAAAGCAAATGGATTTGTATGTAGCATTTATGGATCTGGAGAAGGCATATGATAAGAGTTGATAGAGATGCTCTGTGGAAGGTATTAAGAATATATGGTGTGGGAGGAAAGTTGTTAGAAGCAGTGAAAAGTTGTTATCGAGGATGTAAGTCATGTGTACGTGTAGGAAGAGAGGAAAGTGATTGGTTCTCAGTGAATGTAGGTTTGCGGCAGGGGTGTGTGATGTCTCCATGGTTGTTTAATTTGTTTATGGATGGGGTTGTTAGGGAGGTAAATGCAAGAGTTTTGGAAAGAGGGGCAAGTATGAAGTCTGTCGGGGATGAGAGAGCTTGGGAAGTGAGTCAGTTGTTGTTCGCTGATGATACAGCGCTGGTGGCTGATTCATGTGAGAAACTGCAGAAGCTGGTGACTGAGTTTGGTAAAGTGTGTGGAAGAAGAAAGTTAAGAGTAAATGTGAATAAGAGCAAGGTTATTAGGTACAGTAGGGTTGAGGGTCAAGTCAATTGGGAGGTGAGTTTGAATGGAGAAAAACTGGAGGAAGTGAAGTGTTTTAGATATCTGGGAGTGGATCTGGCAGCGGATGGAACCATGGAAGCGGAAGTGGATCATAGGGTGGGGGAGGGGGCGAAAATTCTGGGGGCCTTGAAGAATGTGTGGAAGTTGAGAACATTATCTCGGAAAGCAAAAATGGGTATGTTTGAAGGAATAGTGGTTCCAACAATGTTGTATGGTTGCGAGGCGTGGGCTATGGATAGAGTTGTGCGCAGGAGGATGGATGTGCTGGAAATGAGATGTTTGAGGACAATGTGTGGTGTGAGGTGGTTTGATCGAGTGAGTAACGTAAGGGTAAGAGAGATGTGTGGAAATAAAAAGAGCGTGGTTGAGAGAGCAGAAGAGGGTGTTTTGAAGTGGTTTGGGCACATGGAGAGGATGAGTGAGGAAAGATTGACCAAGAGGATATATGTGTCGGAGGTGGAGGGAGCAAGGAGAAGAGGGAGACCAAATTGGAGGTGGAAAGATGGAGTGAAAAAGATTTTGTGTGATCGGGGCCTGAACATGCAGTAGGGTGAAAGGAGGGCAAGGAATAGAGTGAATTGGAGCGATGTGGTATACCGGGGTTGACGTGCTGTCAGTGGAATGAATCAAGGCATGTGAAGCGTCTGGGGTAAACCATGGAAAGCTGTGTAGGTATGTATATTTGCGTGTGTGGACGTATGTATATACATGTGTATGGGGGGGGGTTGGGCCATTTCTTTCGTCTGTTTCCTTGCGCTACCTCGCAAACGCGGGAGACAGCGACAAAGTATAAAAAAAAAAAAAAAAAAAAATTTATCTACCTATATCTCTGACACCCATTCCCTTTGGGAACTCCCTCAAAGGGGTGGCCACGACAAAAGAGTCTCCACTTCCATTGGACTCCACTGCCGCTTCTTTGCCTTTAGTTCCTCACCCTTAACAGATCAATGGCAGAGGGCATCTCTAGTGGAGTGTTTCCATAGGCTCCTATCTAATATTCCTACCAACTGCTACCGAATGAGTTTACTTAAAGTTTCAACCTACTAGGAAGCAGTGATGGCATGTGCGAGAGATGCATTTGGCAAGCAAAAGGCGGGAGGTGGGCAGATTAGAAAGGGTAGTGAGTGTAGGGATAAAGAAGTAAATCTGCAAGAAAAAGAGAAAAGAGATGCAGTTCAGTGATACAGGGAAGGAGTGCAAATGATTTTTGAGCAGGGAATTACAAGTTTTTGCCCAGTCCATTACTTCATTAATGGTATCTAGGTGGAAGATCAGACTCAGATCCTTTATCCTTTATATGACAGGCAACTTGCAAAACTTTGATCACAATATAAACAGAAAGCAAGGTCTTCAAATTCTCTGCTTCCCAGGGAATATAAAAAAGTGAGCTAATAAAGCTTACACAGCCAAGGTATAACAGTGAAGTTAGCACACAGATTCCCTGGGGAAGTGGTGAAATGGAGGAGGATTTTGGTGGGTGTGCATCATTCAAATTTCTGTTTCTCATTATAAAATGAAAGAAATACATGTAAAACAAAAGATATTTACAGAAAGTTAGCTAACATATTCTATATGTCTGTGGTATAATGTTGAATGTGTAGATCCCCAAAGGACAGGTGGAGAATGGTGGAAGAGGGTGTGCATTACTGTCTGGGGCATCATTGAGACGCTCTTCAAGCTGCCTACATAAAACAGGAATCAAGTCCACACCTTGCAATTATACAAATGTCATGATGTTGGTACACACTTCAAACAAAGCCTGCGAAAGTTATGATTACTTTACAGCTCCCACAATGCCATGGTCCGTCAGCTACATATGATTCTCATCATTCAAGGGGTAAGCCAGTCAATCATCAAGGAAATGGGATCTTTACCCACCTGCAGAAGAGGAAAGCAAAGGATCAACAAGACAATGATGGCCAGTCAATATCAATTATCAAAATAAATATTCTTTTTAATGTAGAATGTGTTTGCCACCTGTATTATCATTAGAACTATCATCGATATCCCAAGAAAGCCCACAGTTACTGCTCAATGTAAAACATACAAATGCTGTCATGAACACATCCCTTTATGTACAATGCAATTAAGGCCTCTTTTAATGCTGCTTTGATTCATGCTCATTTTTACAGGAATGCATCCTGAGCACTACTCAGGGTCTTGGTGTACTGTTGAGAAAAAAAAAGTTTATTTTTTCTATTTGCTACTATCTATTTTTTTTTTTATTTTGCTTTGTCGCTGTCTCCCGCATTAGCGAGGTAGCGCAAGGAAACAGACGAAAGAATGGCCCAACCCGCCCACATACACATGTATATACATACACGTCCACACACGCAAATATACATACCTATACATCTCAATGTACACATATATATACACACACACAGACATACATATATACACATGCACATAATTCATACTGTCCGCCTTTATTTGTTCCCATCACCACCCCGCCACACATGGAATAACAACCCCCTCCCCCCTCATGTGTGCAAGGTAGCGCTAGGAAAAGACAACATAGGCCCCATTCGTTCACACTCAGTCTCTGGCTGTCATATAATAATGCACTGAAACCACAGCTCCCTTTCCACATCCAGGCCCCACACAACTTTCCATGGTTTACCCCAGACGCTTCACATGCCCTGGTTCAATCCATTGACAGCACGTCGACCCCGGTATACTACATCGTTCCAATTCACTCTATTCCTTGCACGCCTTTCACCCTCCTGCATGTTCAGGCCCCGATCACTCAAAATCTTTTTCACTCCATCTTTCCACCTCCAATTTGGTCTCCCACTTCTCCTCGTTCCCTCCACCTCCGACACATATATCCTCTTGGTCAATCTTTCCTCACTCATTCTCTCCATATGCCCAAACCATATCAAAACACCCTCTTCTGCTCTCTCAACCACGCTCTTTTTATTTCCACACATCTCTCTTACCCTTACATTACTTACTCGATCAAACCACCTCACACCACACATTGTCCTCAAACATCTCATTTCCAGCACATCCACCCTCCTGCGCACAACTCTATCCATAGCCCACGCCTCGCAACCATACAACATTGTTGGAACCACTATTCCTTCAAACATACCCATTTTTGCTTTCCGAGATAATGTTCTCGACTTCCACACATTCTTCAAGGCTCCCAGGATTTTCGCCCCCTCCCCCACCCTATGATTCACTTTTCTTTTCTTTCATACTATTCGCCATTTCCCACATTAGCGAGGTAGCGTTAAGAACAGAGGACTGGACCTTTGAGGGAATATCCTCACCTGGCCCCCTTCTCTGTTCCTTCTTTTGGAAAAAAAAAAAAAAAAAAAAAAAGGGAAGGATTTCCAGCCTCCCTCTCCCTTCCCTTTTAGTCGCCTTCTACGACACGCAGGGAATACGTGGGAAGTATTCTTTCTCCCCTATCCCCAGGGATAATATATATCATTCATATTTATTTTGCTTTGTCGCTGTCTCCCGCGTTTGCGAGGTAGCGCAAGGAAACAGACGAAAGAAATGGCCCAACCCACCCCCATACAAATGTATATACATACACGTCCACACACACAAATATACATACCTATACATCTCAATGTACACATATATATACACACACAGACACATACATATATACCCATGCACACAATTCACACTGTCTGCCTTTATTCATTCCCATCGCCACCCCACCACACATAGAATACCATCCCCCTCCCTCTTCATGTGTGCGAGGTAGCGCTAGGAAAAGAAAACAAAGGCCCCATTCGTTCACACTCAGTCTCTAGCTGTCATGCAATAATGCCCGAAACCACAGCTCCCTTTCCACATCCAGGCCCCACACAACTTTCCATGGTTTACCCCAGACGCTTTACATGCCCTGATCTAATCCACTGACAGCACATCAACCCCAGTATACCACATCGATCCAATTCACTCTATTCCTTGCCCGCCTTTCACCCTCCTGCATGTTCAGGCCCCGATCACTCAAAATCTTTTTCACTCCCATCTTTCCACCTCCAAATTGGTCTCCCACTTCTCCTCGTTCCCTCCACCTCCAACACATATATCCTCTTGGTCAATCTTTCCTCACTCATTCTCTCCATGTGCCCAAACCATTTCAAAACACCCTCTTCTGCTCTCTCAACCACGCTCTTTTTATTTCCACACATCTCTCTTACTCTTACATTACTTACTCGATGAAAGCACCTCATACCACACATTGTCCTCAAACATCTCATTTCCAGCACATCCACCCTCCTGCGCACAACTCTATCCATAGCCCACGCCTCGCAACCATACAACATTGTTGGAACCACTATTCCTTCAAACATACCCATTTTTGCTTTCCGAGATAGTGTTCTCAACTTCCACACATTTTTCAAGGCTCCCAGGATTTTTGCCCCATCCCCCACCCTATGATTCACTTCCGCTTCCATGGTTCCATCCGCTGCCAGATCCACTCCCAGATATCTAAAACACTTTACTTCCTCCAGTTTTTCTCCATTCAAACTTACCTCCCAATTGACTTGACCCTCAACCCTACTGTACCTAGTAACCTTGCTCTTATTCACATTTACTCTTAACTTTCTTCTTTCACACACTTTACCAAACTCAGTCACCAGCTTCTGCAATTTCTCACATGAATCAGCCACCAGCGCTGTATCATCAGCAAACAACAACTGACTCACTTCCCAAGCTCTCTCATCCACAACAGACTTCATACTTGCCCCTCTTTCCAAAACTCTTGCATTCACCTCCCTAACAAACCCATCCATAAACAAATTAAACAACCATAGAGACATCACACACCCCTGCCGCAAACCTACATTCACTGAGAACCAATCACTTTCCTCTCTTCCTACACGTACACATGCCTTACATCCTCGATAAAAACTTTTCACTGCTTCTAACAACCTGCCTCCCATACCATACATTCTTAATACCTTCCACAGAGCATCTCTATCAACTCTATCATATGCCTTCTCCAGATCCATAAATGCTACATACAAATCCATTTGCTTTTCTAAGCAAATATATATATATATATATATATATATATATATATATATATAAATATATATATATATATATATATATATATATATATATATATATATATATATATATATTCTCCCGCGTTAGTGAAGTAGATGCCTGGCTGCCACACAGATGGTCCAGGCTTCAGTTCTTGGGGTATGGAGGTGAGCGGTTTGCATCAGATATCAAGTTTAAACATCAAATATCAAACGTACATACATGGCTGAGCTATATACACATTTATGTAGTGCCTAGGGAGTCGACTGAAAAGCCTTCCTTCCTTGTCCAGAGTATGTGTAGCATTGTTTCCACCTTGAAAAGGACAAATGACACATCAGCAAGATCTGTGAATCAGCGTGTGGTTACAAAATAGATGCTATTTAACTCATCTGGTGTGGGGGTTGGGCTACCTGGTTGCTACACATATGGTCCAAGTTTTGGTTCTCTGGGTATGATGGTGAATACTTTACATCAGATATGCGTGCATTACAAGATTGAGAAGCAATGCTGTTTCCTGTGGGGCGGGGTAGCGCCGGAAATGGATGAAGGCAAGCAAGTATGACTATGTACATGTATATGTCTGTGTATGTGTATTTATATGCATGTATATTTTGATATGCATATGTGCCCCAATCACTCAAAGTCTTTTTCACTCCATCCTTCCACCTCCAATTTGGTCTCCCGCTTCTCCTTATTCCCTCCACCTCTGACACATATATCCTCTTTGTCAATCTTTCCTCACTCATTCTCTCCATATGTCCAAACCATTTCAACAAATCCTCTTCTGCTTTCTCCACCACACTCTTTCCATTTCCAAACATCTCTCTTACTCTTTCATAACCTACTTGATCAAACCACTTCACACCACACATTGTCCTCAAACATTTAATTTCCAACACATCCACCCTCCTCCATACAACCCTATCTAGAGCTTATGCCTCGCAAACATATAATATTGCTGGAATTACTATTCCTTCAAACATACCCATTTTTGCTCTCTGAGATAACATTCTCTCCTTCCACACATTCTTCATTGCTCTCAGAACCTTCACCCCCTCCCCCACCCTGTGGCTCACTTCCGCTTGCATGGTTCCATTCAATGCTAAGTCCACTCCTAGATATTTAAAACACTTCACTTCCTCCAATTTTTCTCCATTCAAACTCACATCTCAATTAACTTGTCCCTCAACCCTACTGAACCTAATAACCTTGCTCTTATTCACATTTACTCTCAACTTTCTCCTTTCACACACTTTTCCAAACTCAGTTACCAACTTCTTCAGTTTTTCATTCGAATCAGCCATTAGAGCTGTATCATCGGCAAACAACTGACTCACTCCTAGGCCTTCATATCATAGCAGACTGCATATGTGCCTCTCTCCCCAAGACTTTTGCATTTACCTCCCTCACCATCCAATCCATAAACAAACTAGACAGCCATGGAGACATCACACACCCCTGCCACAAACCAACTTTCACTGGGAACCATTCACTCTCCCCTCTTCTTACTTGTACACATGCCATACATCCTTGATAAAAACTCACAGCTTCTAGCAGCTTACTTCCCATACCATATACTCTTGAAACCTTCCACAAAGCATCTCTATCAACCCTATCATATGCCTTCTCCAGATCTATAAATGCCACATACTAATCCATCTGTTTTTCTATGTATTTCTCACACATTCTTGAAATTAAACACCTGATCCACACATCCTATACCACTTCTGAACCACAAGCATATATCAGATCAGCAATGAACACTTACCCAAAAAAAAACCCAGCAAAAACATTTGTACATGAATATATTCATTGATATATTAACCACTTTACACTTTTTCAGTTCAATTGAAATTCAAAAGGTTCAGATAAACTGAAATACTGTAAAGTGGTCATTACATCTGTAAATATATTTAGTGATATATATACAACATCTGTAAATATAGTTACTGATATATATATATATATATATATATATATATATATATATATATATATATATATATATATATATATATATACAGTTTTTATCAATATTATAATTCTTTTTTCTGAGGCATTCACTACTTACCATCAGTATTTGCATCATCAGATCTTCTGGTGTGGTTTCTCCTTCCACTGCAGAGGCATGTGGAACATTTGAAGTAACATCCTTCCCATAATGGTATAAATCTTTCTGTGCTGAAGCTGCTGCATATTGTACAAGTTGTTCTTCTTCCATCCATTTTTCCTTATGACGTGGCCGGCTTACTCTTCTCACTGCAGCTGGTCTATGCTCTGAGCTTGACTCTTCTGTCGTGTTTGCTTCTTGCCGAAGACGGCGTCGTCGGGCAGCTTCAGCAGCACGAAATTCTTGCAATTCCTCATTAGTCATTCGCTCCTTTTGGAGCAAGCGTTTTCTTCTTTGTGCTGCAGCTGCTGCTGCACGATAAGCTCGACGTTCTTCTTCAGTCATCTTTTCCTGGCGAAGACGACGGCGTTTAGCTGATAAAGCACTTTCTATTGAACGCTGTCTTCGCTTCTCTTCTTCACTCATTCTCTGAAGCCGAATATGGCGACGTATTCGCTGCGCTTCAGCAATAGCAGCACGATATGTTCGTCGTTGTTCTTCAGTCATACATTCTAGCAGCTGCTGACGTTTTTTCCTTTGCTGTGCAGCAGCTCTGGCACGTTTTGCTTGTCTCTCTTCTTCAGTCATTCTTTCTAAGTGCCTACGACGACGTGCCCTCTGTGCTGCAGCTGCTTGACTGAGTTTTATTTGTACTACAGGGTCTACATTCATCGAATCGTACAGCTACAGAAACAGATAATAATAAATATAAGTTGAGATCTGATATCAAAAACATACATGTATTCAACACAAAATATGCTACTGAAAATAATCTATCATCAAAATCTTTTATCTTCTTTAAAAGGATGTTTCCTCCCAAACTTAAACCTACTATTAAGAGCTCATCGGATCACTTTTCACAATAATATTAAAACTCTTAACGACTTGACCAAAAAAGCACGTCATTTACTCTACAATCCCACAGCCAATTAGCTGTACTGCCAACAAACTGGCAGTATGCAAGGGGAACTCTCTTGTATTGTGTCCACCGACCACAAAAATAGGGAAAGGCAGGAAGAAAGCTCATTAAAACAGAACACCCTCCAAAGGAAGAATTCTTCTATTTTTCTAAAATTGAAAGCATTTTTTTTCTATGCATGGAACAATACTTTCTCTTTCGGCTACCTGTTTTAGGACAATATGAAGATCAGGGTTTGGCAGTGGCCTATACAACAAAAAAAGACAATAATTACCTCCTAATAATCCTACCACATAATAAGATAGCACATATAAGAAATGATCACAGTCATGCTTAATGATTATACTATGATATATTACCACTAACATGAAACAATGAGAGGTGTGACTGTATTCTAGGGTGCTCACTCACTGTTTGATGACAATATGCCATGTGAGGTGGTTTGATCAAGTAAGTAATGACAGGGTAAAAGACATGTGTTGTAATGAAAGGAGTGTGGTTGAGAGAGCTGAAGAGGGTGTGTTGAAATGGTTTGGACATATAGAACGAACGAGTGAGGAAAGTTGACAAAGAGGATATATGCATCCGAGATGGAGGGAACAAGGAGAAGCGGAAGACCATGTTGGAGGTAAAATGATGGACTGAAAAAGATTTTGAGCGATTAGGACCTGAACATGCAGGAGAGTGAGAGGCGTGTAAGGAATAGAGTTAATTGGAAAGATGTGGTATACCAGGGTCAATGTGCTGTCAATGGACAGAACCTGGGCATGTGAAACGTCTGGGGTAAACCATGGAAAGGTCTGTAGGGCCTGGATGTGGATAGGGTGTTTTGAAATTTCTCTGTATAGGCATAATTGCACTCACTGTACATATTCAAAGCTTACATTCTTCAAACTTGTTAAGGATTTAAAAAGTCTTTCAGCAAAAAAAGTGCAAAGTTGTGACAACCTCTCAATGTACAATTCAAGTAATAATGGAAAAGGAAACAAAAACAAACTTACTAAGTCCAAGGCAGTTTTACTTTCATAATCAGGATACACAGGACAGGAAGAAGATGAAAAACTGCTACTTTCACTGGAAGAGAGAGTGTCATCCAGAGATGTGGGGTGTGCACCATTACCGTTACCACCAGAGCTGTTGATGTCTGGGGGCTCTGAAAATAAACAAAGTAAGAAATAAATGCTCAGAGAGTGTCAATGGGATGGAGTTATTTACATCTAGGAGCACTCCCAAAGGAAAAGTAAAGGGATTGCCTTTTTTCCAAGATATGGTTCTTATCTCTAACCACACTCAGAAAGCACTTCCACTGGTGGTTCATCAAATTTTTCAACTTAAAGCTCTCCACTGAAGAAACTGTTTTCCTATTTCTTTATATCACACTTATTCTCATTACTGAATTTTTCTTACTTATTTCACTTTCCTATTTCTGCCTTTCCCCTCATATTTATCTTGATCTAGCAATTCATGTTAGGATCATACGTTCAATTTCTAGTGCAAACACTGCACAACAAAAGTGAGGGCTTAACCAACATAAGACTTCTTCATAACTTCAACAATCATCAGTGAGTCTTACTCAAAAAATATATATCTGGTGAACATATGTGTATGAATCTGCATGCAACACTCAGTTCTGAAAGGAAAGTAACAAACATAATACAGTACAAACAGATAAATATTTTTTGAGATTAAAAAGTTTAGTAAACAGATTCATTCGGTGAAATTAATAAAAATTATCCAAGCTAATGTGCATCAACTCATCAGTATCTTAGATTTGAAAGTTGCCAAACTGAAAGCACATTTTGAAGAAAAATAACTCACCTTCTTTTATCTCTACAAGTGATAAAAAACTCTGAACAGGTGGATCATCATCTGTAATCGGGTCTTCTTCACCATTGGCATAAGCATCATTTACATAAGGTATTCTAATTTGATTTTGCAGCTTTCTTTTACTTCTACGTTTACCATCTTCTGCACGTAGAAAAGACCTTTGATCAATTTTGCCTGATTTATCTTCTTTATCATCAGCAGAGAAGTCTTGAAATGGACATTCAATTGCTTTTGATGTATACATGTTATTTCTGATGAAATTTCTAGTTCATTCAAGGTAATATTCCTGAAAGCATGAAAAAATAATAAGAAATCACATTACAAAGTAACCTATTACTATCCACTGGTACGACATTTAATAAGACAACTGTGAAAAAATTTGAGGAGTCAAGACAGTCTCTCTTGGGCTATAAATATAAGTTTTGAGCAATGAAAATCAACTGTATTATTGGAGGCAGAGACCTATAAGCACTAAACAGAGCATTTGTTCTCAACACATCATTTTACATCACTAAAACAGGGTGTGTCAACCTGAATTTCACACTTTTCAATCACTTGATATCTATAAGACTATGGCATAATATTACAATGGTAAGATTGAGCCCCCTGACCACCAACCTTCATGACTCACTAACCATGAAAGTTTGCACCTCGGACCTATTGTTGTCAAAACTGAAGAAACACATTTTCAAAAAGGAATAGGGGAAAGGAAGGAAGCCAAAATAAATGGATGTCAATAGGGCTCTGCCTCCAACAGAGAAATGCTTTCTTACTTCAAAACCAAGTTTCTCACTTCCAGACAGCACCTATAAGCATCATGAAAGAGAAGGGACACTAACAAAAACCAACTATGATGCACATCAAAGAAAATCTACTCTTATCACACTACTCCAGCCACTACTCATGAGGACCTCACGATCTATTCAAATGAAATCTGTTCTCCCAAGGAAAATATGCTCATGAAACACTACTCAAAATGAGCCACAAACCGACCAACCCATAAAAAACACAAAAAATCTATCCTGAAACAACTGCCCGTCCATCTTTCACTCTAACTGATTCAAGCAATACAATCAAAACTTTAAGAACTCTCCTACTAGAGGCACTAACAACATATTAGAAATTCATACAAAACACTATGGCCCACTTGCAATCAAAGTACTTATTGATATATCTTCAACTACTCCTGACTACACAACAAAATCCCAAACATCTGGAAACTTGCCAACGTAACAACAAACCTAAAACCCTCCAAAGTACCCGACTCCCCTTCTTCCTACTGCCACACATCACTTCAATCCTCAGTACTGAAAATCTGTGAAAAAATGATACAAAGCAGAATCAAAAACGTCCCACTCATCCACACAACATGGCTTCAGACCCAAACATTCTACCCCCATACCATGTACATACGTCACAAACATATCCTTGATGGATTCAACCAACCACAACCCTACTCCCTCACATTACTAGAGGCAACAGACATCAATAAGGCATCTGAAACTATCCCCAACACATTCTCTCTCACAAAATACTTCACACCAACCTCCAAAACAATAACAAAAAGTGGTTGACCAATTCTAATTCAGGTCGCCATGCCATAAATACTCACAATGCCTTCACCTCTAAACTTTTAACTTGCAGTGTAACTTTTCTTTTCTTACCTTCATACTTGATCGCCATTTCCTGCATTAGTGAAGTAGTGCCAGGAAGAGATGAGGAGAGGTCACATCCACTCACATCCATTCTCAAGTTGTCATGTGTAATGCACTGAAACCAAAGCTCCCTATCCACAACCAGGCCCCATAGACTTTTCCATGGTTTACCCCAGAAGCTTCACATGCCCTGGTTCAGTCAACTGACAGCACAACAACCCCAGTATACCACACTGATCCAATTAACTCTATCTGTTGCACACCATTCACCCTCCTGCATGTTCAGGCCGCTATCGCTCAAAATCTTATTCACTCCATTCATCCATCTCCAAATTCAGTCTCCTTGTTCTTGTTCCCTCCACCTGCGACACACATATATCCTCTCTTTCAAACCTTACCTGCTCATTCTCTCTCTCTCTCTCTCTCTCTCTCTCTCTCTCTCTCTCTCTCTCTCTATATATATATATATATATATATATATATATATATAGGGAGCAGGGGGCTGGAAATCCTCCCCTCTCGTTTTTTTATTTTTTTTTTTAATTTTCCAAAAGAAGGAACAGAGAAGAGGGCCAGGTGAGGATATTCCCTCAAAGGCCCAGTCCTCTGTTCTTAACGCTACCTCGCTATCGCGGGAAATAACGAATAGTATGAAAAAAAAAATATATATATATATATATATATATATATATATATATATATATATATATATATATATATATATATATATATATATATTTCATTTTTATTTTATCATACCTTGTCGCTGTCTCTCGCATTAGCGAGATAGCACAAGGAAACAGACGAAAGAATGGCCCAACCACCCCACATACACATGTATATACATATACGTCCACACACACATATACATACCTATACATATAAATACATGCACAGACATATACATATAAACACATGTACATAATTCATACTTGCTGCCTTTATTCATTCCCATCGCCACCCCACCACACATGAAATGACACCCCCCTCCCCCTGCACGAGCAAGGTAGCGCTAGGAAAAGACAACAAAGGCCACATTCATTCACTCTCAGTCTCTAGCTGTCAAGTATAATGCATCGAAACCAAAGCTCCCTTTCCACATCCAGGCCCCAAAAAACTTTCCATGGTTTACCCCGGACGCTTCACATACCCTGGTTCAACTAATTGACAGCACATCAACCGCAGTATCCCACATTGTTCCAATTCACTCTATTCCTTGCACGCCTTTCACCCTCCTGCATGTTCAGGCCCCCGATCACTCAAAATATTTTTCACTCCATCCTTCCACCTCCACTTTGGTCTCCCACTTCTCCTCGTTCCCTTCACCTATGACACATATGTCCTCTTTGTCAATCTTTCCTCACTCATTCTCTCCATGTGACCAAACCATTTCAATACACCCTCTTCTGCTCTCTCAACCACACTCTTTTATTACCACACATCTCTCTTACCCTTTCATTACTTACTTGATCAAACCACCTCACACCACATGTTGTCCTCAAACATTTCCAACACATCCATCCTCCTCCGCACAACCCTATCTATAGCCCATGCCTCGCAACCATATAACATTGTTGGAACCACTACTCCTTCAAACATACCCATTACTGCTTTCCGAGAGAATGTTCTCGCCCTCCACACATTCTTCAACACTCCCAAAACTTTCGCCCCCTCACCCACCCTGTGACTCACTTCCGCCTCTATGGTTCCATTCACTGCCAAATCCACTCCCAGATATCACTTCCTCCAGTTTTTCTTCATTCAAACTTACCTGCTAACTGACTTGTCCCTCAACCCTACTGTACCTAATAACCTTGCTATTATTCACATTTACTTTTAGCTTTCTTCTTTCACACACTTTACCAAACTCAGTCACCAGCTTCTGCAGTTTCTCACCCGAATCAGCCACCAGCGCTGTATCATCGGCGAACAACAACTGACTCACTTCCTAAGCCCTCTCATCCAAGACAAACTGCATACTTGCCTATCTCTCCAAAACTCTTGCATTCACATCTCTAACAACCCCATCCATAAACAAATTAAACAATCATGGAGACATCACGCACCCGTGCCGCAAACCGACATTCACTGGGAACCAATCACTTTCCTCTCTTCCTACTCGTACATATGCCTTACATTCTTGATAAAAACTTTTCACTGCTTCTCGCAACTTGCCTACCACACCATATACTCCAAATACTTTCCACAGAGCATCTCTTTCAACTCTATCATATGCCTTCTCCAGGTCCATAAATGCTACATACAAATCCATTTGTTTTTCTCTAAGTATTTCTCACATACATTCTTCAAAGCAAACACCTGATCCACACATCCTCTACCACTTCTGAAACCACACTGCTCTTCCCCAGTCTGATGCTCTGTACATGACTTCACCCTCTCAATCAATCAATATATATATATATATATATATATATATATATATATATATATATATATATATATATTATCCCTGGGGATAGGGGGTTAAGAATACTTCCCACGTATTCCCTGCGTGTCGTAGAAGGCGACTAAAAGGGGAGGGAGCAGGGGGCTGGAAATCCTCCCCTCTCGTTTTTTTTTTTTTTTTTTTTTTCCAAAAGAAGGAGCAGAGAATTGGGCCAGGTGAGGGTATTCCCTCAAAGGCCCAGTCCTCTGTTCTTAACGCTACCTTGCTAATGCGGGAAATGGCGAATAGTTTGAAAGAAAGATATATATATATATATATATATATATATATATATATATATATATATATATATATATATATATATATAAGGTTTGTTGAATGAGTTTGATGACAGAGTGGCAGATATAGGGTGTTATGGTCGAGGTGGTGTGCAAAGTGAGAGGGTTAGGGAGAATGATTTGATAAACAGAGAAGAGGTAGTAAAAGCTTTGCAGAAGATGAAAGCCAGCAAGACAAGTGGATTTGGATGGTATTGCAGTGGAATTTATTAAAAAAGAGGGTAACTGTGTTGTTGACTGGTTGGTAGGGATATTTAATGTATGTATGACTCATGGTGAAGTGCCTGAGGATTGGCGGAATGCTTGCATAGTACCATTGTACAAAGGCAAAGGGGATAAAGGTGAGTGCTCAAATTACAGAGTATATGTTTGTTGAGTATTCCTGGGAAATCATATGGGAGGGTATTGATTGAGAGGGTGAAGGCATGTACAGAGCATCTGATTGGGGAAGAGCAGTGTGGTTTCAGAAGTGGTAGAGGATGTGTGGATCAAGAGTTTGCTTTGAAGAATATATGTGAGAAATACTTAGAAAAGCAAATGGATTTGTATGTAGCATTTATGGATCTGGAGAAGGAATATGATAGAGTTGACAGAGATACTCTGTGGAAGGTATTAAGAATATATGGTGTGGGAGGCAAGTTGTTAGAAGCAGTGAAAAGTGTTTATTGAAGATGTAAGGCACATGTACGAGTAGGAAGAGAGGAAAGTGATTGGTTCTCAGTGAATGTTGGTTTGCAGCAGGGGTGTGTGATGTCTCCATGGTTGTTTAATTTGTTTATGGATGGGGTTGTTAGGGAGGTGAATGCAAGAGTTTTGGAGAGAGGGGCAAGTATGCAGTCTGTTGTGGATGAGAGCTTGGGAAGTGAGTCAGTTGTTGTTTGCTGGTGGCTGATTCGGGGGAGAAATTGCAGAAACTGGTGACTGAGTTTGGTAAAGTGTGTGAAAGAAGAAAGCTGAGGGTAAATGTGAATAAGAGCAAGCTTATTAGGTACAGTAGGGTTGAGGTACAAGTCAATTGGGAGGTAAGTTTCATTGGAGAAAAACTGGAGAAAGTACAGTGTTTTAGATATCTGGGAGTGGATCTGGCAGCGGATGGAACCATGGAAGCAGAAGTGAATCATAGGGTGGGGGAGGGGGCGAAAATCCTGGGAGCCTTGAAGAATGTGTGGAAGTCGAGAACATTATCTCGGAAAGCAAAAATGGGTATGTTTGAAGGAATAGTGGTTCCAACAATGTTGTATGGTTGCGAGGCGTGGGCTATGGATAGAGCTGTGTGCAGGAGGATGGATGTGCTGGAAATGAGATGTTTGAGGACAATGTGTGGTGTGAGGTGGTTTGATCGAGTAAGTAACGTAAGGGTAAGAGAGATGTGTGGAAATAAAAAGAGCGTGGTTGAGAGAGCAGAAGAGGGTGTTTTGAAATGGTTTGGGCACATGGAAAGAATGAGTGAGGAAAGATTGACCAAGAGGATATATGTGTCGGAGGTGGAGGGAACGAGGAGAAGTGGGAGACCAAATTGGAGGTGGAAAGACGGAGTGAAAAAGATTTTGTGTGATCGGGGCCTGAACATGCAGGAGGGTGAAAGGAGGGCAAGGAATAGAGTGAACTGGATCAATGTGGTATACCGGGGTTGACGTGCTGTCAGTGGATTGAATCAGGGCATGTGAAGCGTCTGGGGTGAACCATGGAAAGCTGTGTAGGTATGTATATTTTGCGTGTGTGGATGTGTGTGTGTATACATTGTGTATGGGGGTGGGTTGGGCCATTTCTTTCGTCTGTTTCCTTGTGCTACCTCGCAAATGCGGGAGACAGCGACAAAGCAAAAAAAAAAAAAAAAAAAAAAATCTGTTCCTTCTTTTGGAATATTCCCTCAGGATATTCCCTGAGAGGCCCAGTCCTCTGTTCTTAGCGCTACCTTGCTAACGCGGGAAATGGCGAATAGTTTGAAAGAAAGAAAGAATATATATATATATATATATATATATATATATATATATATATATATATATATATATATATATATATATATACTTTCTTTTTTTCAAACTATTCGCCATTTCCCGCATTAGCGAGGTAGCGTTAAGAACAGATGACTGGGCCTTTGAGGGACTACCCTCACCTGGCCCAATTCTCTGTTCCTTCTTTTGGGAAAAAAAAAAAAAAAAAAAAAAAAAAAAAAAAAAAAAACGAGAGGGGAGGATTTCCAGCCCCCCGCTCCCTCCCCTTTTAGTCGCCTTCTACGACACGCAGGGAATACGTGGGAAGTATTCTTAATCCCCTATCCCCAGGGATAATATATATATATATATATATATATATATATATATATATATGGGAGCGGGGGGCTGGAAATCCTCCCCTCTCGTTTTTTTTTTTCCAAAAGAAGGAACAGAGGAGAGGTCCAGGTGAGGATATTCCCTCAAAGGCCCAGTCCTCTGTTCTTAACGCTACCTCGCTATCGCGGGAAATAGCGAATAGTATGAAAAAAAAAAAAAAAAAAAAAAAAATATATATATATATATATATATATATATATATATATATATATATATATATATATATATATATACAGCTCAGGCTGGGGTGTCTGAATGTGTGTGGATGTAACCAGGAAAAGAAGAGAGGAGAGATAAGTAGTACTTTTAAGGAAAGGAAGCAGGATATTGTGACTCTAGTGAAACACAGCTCAAGGGTAAAGAGGAAGAACTGTTTGGAAATGTCTGAGAGCAAAGTCAGGGGTTGGTGGGAAGGTAAAGACTAAGGAGTGGGCAGTGCTACTGCTGAAGCAGGAGTTGTGGAATAGTGTGAAAGACTGTACGGAAATGAGCTCTGGACCAATGTGGGAAAATAAGAGAGTTGATTGCGAGTGATGGGTAATAATTACTGCCTATGCACCTAACCATGAGAAGAAAGATCATGAGAGGAAAGTGTTCTGGGAGCAGTTAAATAAGCGTGTCTGCAGTTTTGATGCAAGAGACCTGGTATTACTGATTGGAGACTTAAAATATAAAGGTGAGTAATGCGGCAGCTGAGGGTATAACTGGGGGGTATGAGGTAATCAATAATGCAAACGGTAATAGTGCATAGCTGGTAGAATTGTGTGCTGAAAAAGGACTAGTGATTAGGAATATGTGGTTTGAAAAGGACATACACAACTTGACATACGTGAGTAGAAAAGATGGTCAGTAGACGCTACTGGATTACATTCTAACCATAGGCATGCAAAATAGAGACTTTCAGATGTGAATGGGCTAAGAGGGGCAACTGGTGGGATGTCTGATCATAACCTTATGGAGGCCATGGTGAAGACTTGCAGAGGTTTTTAGAAAAGCAGAAATGTGATGGGTGAGGAGAGAGTGGTGAAAGTAAGTGAGCTTGGAAAAAGAGATTTATGTGAAGAAATACTATGAGAGACTGAGTGTAGAATGGCAAAAGGTGAGAGTAAACGAAGCAAGGGGAGGAAGTGAAGAAAGGGAGGTACTTAGGGAAACAGTGCTGGCATGTGTGAGAGATGTGTGTGTGGCATGTGTAAGGTGGGTAATGGGCAGGTTACAAAGAGTAGTGAGCAGTGGGATGATGAAAAGAAGTCCCAAGTGAGAGAGAAGAGAGAGGTATATGAGTGGTATGTACAGGGAAGGAATGTAAATGACTGGGAAATGTAAAAAAAGAAAACAGGAGGACAAGAGGAAGGTGCAGGTGATGAAAAAGAGGGCAAATGAGAGTTGGGGTGAGTGAGAATCAGTAAACTTCAGGGAGAACAGGATCTTTTGGAAAGAGGTTAACAGTGTACTAAAAACAAGAGAACAAATGAGAACAATGATAAAGGGGAAAAATGGTAAAAGGTACTGATGAAGTGAGAATTTTGAAAGGCTGTCAAGCGTGTTTGATGATAGGGTGGCAAATGCAGGGTGATTTTTTTAAATAATTTTTTTATGGCTCCAGTCACAGACAGGAGGAAAAGTTCAAATCAAGGCCAGGCCTTATTCAAAATATACAGGGAATTATGAAAGGAAAAAAGAAAAGACAAGGGAAGTATTTATGAATTTTGGAAGAAGTGAAAAACCTGCGTTAAAAAATGTGTCAAGAGATAGTGACTGGGAAAGACATGAGAAGGCAGAGAGTTCCAAACCTTTGAAGTGTAGGAAAAGAAGCAGTTATCAAAATGGCCCACCCTTGAGTTGCTGATGGTGAAACAGTAATCATGTGATGCAGCAACTTGCCAAGTATTGCACGGTCTAGCTAGTGGTGGGGGCACACAAGCAGCCAGCTCTCAGGAGTAAAAACCAAAGTATTACGTATAGAAGATGGAAAGTGAACCACTCCGGACATGAAAGCAGTAATCCATACAAGGACAAATCAGTCCTTTATATAAACGGAGCAACTGTTCAGAAGAAAAGAAGTTTCGACATCTAAACAGGACATCCAGTTTATCAAGAGGCAAACTTAGCTATTCCTGCAATGTGGGATTTCCAAGATAGAGTGGATGTTACAGTAATACCAAGTTTTCTCAATACTTAAGAGGTGAAATTACAGAACAATCAAAGGAGAGACAAGAGTTGAGATGAGTTTTCAATACAGAGAGATGGATAAAAACTGGGTCTTGGAGGCATCAAACTTGACTTAGATTTTGCCTACCCCATTGAGACATCCTGTCCAAGTCTGAGTTTATTGAGAAAGCTGTGTCAAGATGAGATGCAGATCGAGTGAATGAAGGGAGACTGTCGCCCAGCCCAGGGGGGACAGCATTCAACATCTACTAGGAATACTGGGCACCTGTTTGGGTCGAGCACCTGTAGGGTACCAATCAGGGTCCCAGCTGAAAAGAGTCTTAGTTGTGTGATGATGAGGGTCCATCGCAAGGCCACAGATAAACTCATGCCCAGAGACCCAGCTGCAGATGAGTTACTCAAAATCCAGCTAAGAACATGTGTTACCAGTTTGTACTCACTTAAGTGAACTTTTAGCACCAGAGATGTGAGGTGAAGCCACCTGTCAGTATCACGCTCTGTGGAAGGAACTACTGGATATTGTTTGTGACATGTCAATCAGTTAAGGGCATTGACAAGAATTCCTTTGCAATTGTGAATTGGGATGTTTGATTACTATCAGCAGTTGTGTTAGGATGCATGCCACATTATTTTGGATACTGCTAGAAGCTTTAGATATTTAATGTAATAATATCCACACACCCATGTATGATGCCTGATTATGTTAGTAATGCAACCAATCATATGTTATGATATTCCAGTGACTGCACACAGACAAATGCACATAAAAATCCACAAGATCTTTAACATTTTCATTCACAACAATGAATACCCCACGTGCACCAATTATACCCTTAACTGCCACATTACTCACCTTAGCATTCAAATCACCCATCACCAATTGGGTACCCAATCTTGTGCACCAAAACTGCTGACACACTCATTCAGCTGCTCCAAAAAAACTTGTCTCTCATGATCTTTCTTCTCATGACCAGGTGCATAAGCACCAATAATCACCCATCTCTCACCATCCACTTTTACTTTTACCCACATCAATCAAGAACTAACTTCCTTACACCCCATCATACACTCCTACAACTCCTGCATCAGGAGTAGTGCTACTCCTTCCTTAGCTCTTGTTGCCTCACCAGCCCCTGACCTTACTCCCAAGAAGTTTTCAAACCATTCTTCTCCTTTACCCTTGAGCTTCATTTCACTCAAAGCCAGAACATTCAGGTTTCTTTCCTCAAACATACTACTTATATCTCCTTTCTTCTCATTTTGGTTACATCCACACACATTCAGACATCCCGACTTGAGCCTTCAAGAAGGATGAGGAATCTCTGCTTGACTCCTGTTTCCTCTTTTAGATTGAAATACAAGAAGGGGAGGGTTTCCAGCCCTCTCGCTCCCACCCTCTTTAGTCACCTTCTACGAAACACAGAGAATACAGAGAATGCAATCCAGTCTGCACTTAGTTACTCAAGATAAGGCAACCAGATCTATGCCATGGATTCATCATGACAATTTCATCCAGCAGGAGGATCTTAAGCAAACCAAAGTAGATGCCACTCTCTTTACATCAAGGGTCTGGCACACAGCCCTGGTTGTGAGGGGAGTACCAAATTCTTGATCCGAAATCAAATTATGCTTAATAGGCTGAAAGAAACCAGCATAAGAAATAATTTTTCTAATTTCAAAATCAACATATCACACTTCTGGACTGATCTCAATGAATATTACTGTGTGAAGGATTTTGTGGAATTTGTACAGTGCTGCTACAACTTTATGGTTTTTCAGCAATTCTCAACTTGAAAAAATACAAGTAAAAACTTAAAACTACTCACAGAGAATGATACAATTTGTCTTCCTTTAACAGATATTTAAAAACTTAAGACTCTCATATACTCAGGCTTCCTTTAAAATCACAAGTCCTCCTACATTAATTTCAATCTCTACAATTTCTCCAATCCTGTGCTCTTATTCTCTCTATTGTTACAATAACATGTAATTCATATTAGCCTTAAAGACTCTTATATTTTTGGCCTTCCAATAAAACGCACTTCATGGTCTTATTGCATCTGTAGGTATCACATAATGGAACATGTCTCCTCCTCTCCATGAATGACCATGAGTCGACATATTATGACCTAACTTCAACCAACAGAGAACTGTTCAAAATGATGACTACTCTAGCATAAGGAATGCCTTACTAAACATCTTTTCAAGTACTCTGTAGTTTGACATTCCTTTGGGCTTCCAAGTGGCATCTAGCTTACCTTTTACATCAACATGATTATGAATCTTATTCATTAAACCACAGTGAGGTATAACTCTCATATACAAATTGCTCGGTGTAGCTGCTTTAGCTGCAGCATCTGCTGATTCATAAGTGCTGATATCAACATGTCCAAGACCACAGCAAAATTCTACACTTTTATGCTTGGAATTTTTGAACTATGGGATGCACTAGAGCATGGTGTTATGGCTTGGAGTGAAGGTAAAGCAGAAGGTAAACTTCCTTTTAGGAGACTGCACAAGTGTTTTAAGTGTAACCTGACTAGCATACAGTTCTGTAGTAAATATAGAACATTCACCTGGTTATTTTCCTTCATGACATTTAACAAATATAAATGACATATGATCATTCTATGAAGGAATAATGATACTGTAAACATAAAATGTACCTGTATGTATGAACATAAGTATCATTAATAGCTTATTAGTAACTATCAGGCTTTTACTGTTTTCATCACTTTTATGCAAGTGCAAATTAAATGGTTGATTCTTATCAAATGTATGTTACTGTCACTATTTATTAAATTTTCATTATTGCAGACTTCTACTTTATTAATAGGTAAACCAAATTTAAAAGATTGTAATTTCCTATTTCAAAACAGCTATCACATAATACATTTAAGAAACAAGTGGTCATGAAATTGCAAGCGGTGATTCCTGTGATCAAGGCCATGCCTATAAAGAGATTTCTGCTTAATCTCTCCCATTCTCTCATTCTTTACTATGTTAAAATTTATCATCTATTATCATCAGTAATTCAATAAGCTTTCACTATTTCTATCACTTTTAGACAAGCATAAAATAAATGTTTACTTCTTTCCAAAAACATCACCGTCAATCTAGCAGGCCATATGGTATACTGTGCCCTTACTTCATGTTGATTTTACAATACAGATTGAATCTGAAACATGTAGTACACCTATAAATAAATACAGGTTATCAAACAATAGATATTTACGGTGTAGTACATGAGTGAACAATCATACATGAAGCTGACAATTTCTTGCCTGCAGTCAGCCTACTAGCTACTGCTAAAATTCTCATGCTGAGCAATGTTTTGGTGGTAAGATCCTGCTTTCTACACTTTTTTGCCCAATATTGAATTCATCTTTTTCAGCAACCTGAATTTTGATAACTATAAAAATATGGCATGAGAAGCATGGGAGGTGGGCAGATTAGAAAGGGTAGTGAGTGGTGGGATGAAGAAGTAAGATTATTAGTGAAAGAGAAGAGAGAGGCATTTGGGCAATTTTTGCAAAGAAACAGTGTAAATGACTGGGAGATGCATAAAAGAAAGAGGCAGGAGGTCAAGAGAAAGGTGCAAGGGGTGAAAAAGAGGGCAAATGAGAGTTGGGGTGAGAGAGTATCATTAAATTTTAGGGAGAATAAAAAGATGTTTTGGAATGAGGTAAATAAAATGTGTAAGACAAGAGAACAAATGGGAACATTGGTGAAGGGGGGTAATGGGAAGGTAATAACAAGTAATGGTGATGTGAGGAGATGGAGTAAGTATTTTGAAGGTTTGTTGAATGTCTTAGATGATAGAGTGGCAGATATGGGGTGTTTTGGTCGAGGTGGTGTGCAAAGTGAGAGGGTCAAGGGGAATGATTTGGCAAACAGAGAAGAGGTAGTGAAAGCTTTGCGGAAGATGAAAGCTGGGAAGGCGGCGGGTTTGGATGGTACTGCAGTGGAGTTTATTAAAAAAGGGGGTGAGTGTATTGTTGACTGGTTGGTTAGGATATTCAATGTATGTATGGCTTATGGTGAAGCACCTGAGGATTGGCAGAATGCATGCATAGAGCCATTGTACAAAGGCAAAGGGGATAAAGGTGAGTTTTCAAATTCCAGAGGTATAAATCTGTTGAGTATTCCTGGGAAATTATATGGGAGGGTATTGACTGAGAGGGTGAAGTCATGTACAGAGCATCAGATTGGGGAAGAGCAGTGTGGTTTTAGAAGTGGAAGAGGATGTGTGGCTCAGGTTTTGCTTTGAAGAATGTATGTGAGAAATACTTAGAAAAACAAATGGATTTGTAAGTAGCATATATGGATCTGGAGAAGGCATATGATAGAGTTGATAAAGATGCTCTGTGGAAGGTATTAAGAGTATATGGTGTGGGAAGCAAGTCGCTAGAAGCAGTGAAAAGTTTATATCAAGGATGTAAGGCATGTGTACAAGCAGGAAGAGAGGAAAGTGATTTGTTCTCAGTGAATGCCAGTTTGCGGCAAGGGTGTGTGATGTCCCCATGGTTGTTTGATTTGTTTATGGATGGGGTTGTTAGGGAGGCGAATGCAAGAGTTTTGGAGAGAGGGGCAAGTATGCAGTCTGTTGTGGATGAGAAGGCTTGGGAAGTGAGTCAGTTGTTCGCTGTTGATACAGCGCTGGTGGCTGATTTGGGTAAGAAACTGCAGAAGCTGGTAACTGAGTTTGGTAAAGTGTGTGAAAGAACAAAGCTGAGAGTAAATGTGAATAACAGCAACATTATTAGGTACAGAAGGGTTGAGTGACAGGTCAATTGGGAGGTAAGTTTGAATGGAGAAAAATTAGAAGAAGTGAAGTGTTTTAGATATCTGGGAGTGGTTTTGGCAGCGGATGGAGCAATGGAAGTGGAAGTGAGTCACAGGGTGGGAAGGGGGCAAAAGTTCTGGGAGCGTTGAAAAATGTGTGGAAGGCGAGAACATTATCTCGGAAAGCAAAAATGGATATGTTTGAAGGAATGGTGGTTCCAACAATGTTATATGGTTGCGAGGCATGGGCTATAGATAGGGTTGTGCGGAGGAGGGTGGATGTGTTGGATATGAGATGTTTGAGGACAATATGTGGTGTGAGGTGGTTTGATCGAGTAAGTAATGAAAGGGTAAGAGATGTGTAGTAATAAAAAGAGTGTGGTTGAGAGAGCAGATGAGGATGTATTGAAATGGTTTGGTCACAAGGAGAGAATGAGTGAGGAAAGATTGACAAAGAGGATATGTGTCAGAGGTGGAGGGAACGAGGAGAAGTGGGAGATCAAACTGGAGGTGGAAGGATGGAGTGAAAAAGATTTTGAGCGATTGGGGCCTGAACATGCAGGCAGGTGAAAGGCATGCAAGATATAGTGCACCAGGGTCGACGTGCTGTCAATGGATTGAACCAGGGCATGTGAAGTGTCTGGGGTAAACCATGGAAAGTTTTGTGGGACCTGGGTGTGGAAAGGGCACTGTGGTTTCAGCGCATTATAAATGACAGCTAGAGACTGAGTGTGAACGAATGTGGCCTTTGTTGTCTTTTCCTAGCGATATCTCACACATGTGCCGGGGGAGGGGGGTTGTCATTTCATGCATGGCGGGGTGGCTACAGGAATGAATAAAGGTAGTAAGTGTGAGTTAAGAACATGTGTATATATGTATATGTCTGTGTATGTATACGTTGAAATGTATAGGTATAAATATTTGTGTGTGGACGTGTATGTATATGCATGTGTATGTAGGTGGGTTGGGCCATTCTTTCATCTGTTTCCTTGCACTACCTCGCTGATGCGGGAGACAGCAACAAACTATAATAAAGAATAAATAAATATCTATCTATTCATCTATTATACTTTGTCGCTATCTCCCGCGTTAGTGAGGTAGCGCAAGGAAACAGACAAAAGAATGGTCCAACCCACCCACATACACATATATATACATACACGTCCACACACGCACATATACATATATACACATGTACACAACTCATACTTGCTGCCTTTATTCATTCCCGTCACCATCCTGTCACACATGAAATGACAACCCCCTCCCCCATACGCATGCAAGGTAGCGCTAGGAAAAGACAACAAAGGCCACATTCGTTCACAGTCAGTCTCTAGCTGTCATGTATAATGCATCGAAACCATAGCTCCCTTTCCACATCCAGGCCCCACAAAACTTTCCATGGTTTACCCCAGATGCTTCAAATGCCCTGGTTCAATCCACTGACCAAACCATTTTAATACACCCTCTTCTGCTCTCTCAACCACACTCTTCTAATTACCACACATCTCTCTTATTCTTTCATTACTTAATCAAAACACCTCAAACCACATATTGTCCTCAAACATCTCATTTCCAACACATCTACCCTCCTCTGCACAACCCTATCTATAGCCCACGCCTCACAACCATATAACATTGTTGGAACCACCATTCCTTCAAACATACAAAGTTTTGCTTTCCGAGATTATGTTCTCGCCTTCCACACATTTTTCAATGCTCCCAGAACTTTCGCCTCCTCCCCCTCCGTGACTCACTTCCGTTTCTATGGTTCCATCCACTGTTATTTCCACTCCCAGATATCTAAAACACTTCACTTCTTCCAGTTTTTCTCCATTCAAACTTACCTGCCAACTGACTTGTCCCTCAACCCTACTGTACCTAACAACCTTGCTCTTATTCACATTTACTCCCAGCTTTCTTCTTTCACATACTTTACCAAAATCAGTCACCAGCTTCTGCAGTTTCTCACCTGAATAAGCCACCAGCGCTGTATCATCAGCGAACAACAACTGACTCACTTCCCAGGCCCTCTCATCCACAACAGACTGCATACTTGCCCCTCTCCCCAAAACTCTTGCATTCATCTCCCTAACAACACCATCCATAAACAAATTAAAAAACCATGGAGACATCACACACCCCTGCTGCAAACCGATAAATACATATTTTTTTATCACTATTATTATCATTATTTTGCTTTGTCGCTGTCTCCCGCGTTAGCGAGGTAGCGCAAGGAAACAGACGAAAGAATGGCCCAACCCACCCACATACACATGTATATACATAAACATCCACACATGCAAATATACATACCTATACATCTCAACATATACATATATATACACACACAGACATATACATATATACACATGTACATAATTATTACTGTCTGCCTTTATTCATTCCCATCACCACCTCGCCACACATGTAATAACAACCCCCTCCCCCCTCATGTGCACGAGGTAGTGCTAGGAAGACAACAAAGGCCCCATTCGTTCACACTCAGTCTCTAGCTGTTATGTAATAATGCACCGAAACCACAGCTCCCTTTCCACATCCAGGCCCCACACAACTTCCCATGGTTTACTCCAGACGCTTCACATGCCCTGGTTCAATCCACTGACAGCAAGTCGACCTCAGTATACCACATTGTTCCAATTCACTCTATTCCTTGCACGCCTTTCACCCTCCTGCATGTTCAGGCCCCGATCACTCAAAATCTTTTTCACTCCATCTTTCCACCTCCAATTAGGTCTCTCACTTCTCCTTGTTCCCTCCACCTCAGACACATATATCCTCTTGGTCAATCTTTCCTCACTCATTCTCTCCATGTGACCAAACCATTTCACAACACCCTCTTCTGCTCTCTCAACCACACTCTTTTTATTACCACACATCTCACTTACCCTTACATTACTTACTCGATCAAACCACCTCACACCACATATTGTCCTCAAAAAAACATCTCATTTCCAGCACATCCACTCTCCTGTGCACAACTCTATCCATAACCCACGCCTTGCAACCATACAACATTGTTGGAACCACAATTCCTTCAAACATACCCATTTTTGCTTTCCGAGATAATGTTCTCGACTTCCAAACATTCTTCAAGGCTCCCACAATTTTTGCCCCCTCCCCCACCCTATGATTCACTTCCGCTTCCATGGTTCCATCTGCTGCCAAATCCACTCCCAGATATCTAAAACACTTCACTTCCTCAAGTTTTTCTCCATTCAAACTTACCTCCCAATTGACTTGACCCTCAACCCTACTGTGCCTAATAACCTTGCTCTTATTCACATTTACTCTCAACTTTCTTCTTTCACACACTTTACCAAACTCAGTCACCAGCTTCTGCAGTTTCTCACATGAATCAGCAACCAGCGCTGTATCATCAGCGAACAACAACTGACTCACTTCCCAAGCTCTCTCATCCACAACAGACTGCATACTTGCCCCTCTTTCCAAAACTCTTGCATTCACCTCTCTAACAACCCCATCCATAAACAAATATTTACATATACATAAATTTTGTGAAACTATCCTTTATCTAAAAAAATTATCTAACATAATTTTGTTCAGGGTTATGAGAGTTTAATATGAGCCCTTTTCTTCTCTTTAGCATGTAAAAATATCACTATTTTTCAAACCACATTAAAGGAAAAATTATGCAAAAATATTTTTAAAAATCAAACAAACTATCAATTAGATGCATACACAAGGAATTCCTTCCACATGTAGAAAAGCTGGGTAATGAAAAATATATATATATATATATATAGCATACCTTGCAAGTGCTGCCACGAAGTGAATCCATGCCTAATGTAAATCTGTTATTTCTGACCACTCATGCACTCACTATTTTCTTTCTATATAATGTTTCATATACACATCACAATGTATTTTTATTCATATAAGCATATGTAATGACATATTTATCCAATAATGCATTTTTCAAAGCACTTTCATCAATATGCACTACACTGCCTTGCACTTGCTAAATACTGTCATATGGCCATGCTTTCTCAATCTTTTGGCCATTAATCATTCATTATCCACCCAAGATGGCTGTGTAATGTTTTTATTAATAGACATTCACTGCTCAAGACTGCCCAGAAGATCAGGATTTATTTATACAAAATGAGGGCAAATAAAAGCAGGCTGAGCATAGTCTTCCGATGAAGCCTGATGTGGGTAGGGCGTAGCAAGCAGGATAACAGGAGTTAATCCCCACTTCAGGAAGAGGATGAGGCCAGTCATCCTCACTAAAAAACAACTGTGTTAATACATTGCACTTCTGAACTATATCAACATTGTAAACCATATGAAAAGTCCACATAATTTCATACAAAATTATGGAAATGATATGAGAGATCTGCACAAAATAAAACAGACTATAACAGGGGCAAGAGAGATGCTAAATAGGATAATGGGAGTGCCACTAGCCAATCAGATGCCTGTTCAAGAGCATCAGCCATTTAGCATTCACTTTTCTAACAAATAAGCTATGCAGTGATAATGCTGCCACTCAGACAAAATTTCTTAAACTCATAATGGTGTCTTTTTGTTTCCCTTGTAACCCAGAAGATGGCAGGTTCTCCATATGTTCAGCGTTTAGTCTTCAGAATGTCCTGGTTTGGGAGGTATTACTAAACACAATATTCTTGCACCATTCATATCAAATTTCAGACAAACTGCCTTGTAATCTGAATCAAATTTACAGTCATCTAACTTTTCATATACAAATGTCCCTATGTAACCTGACATGTCTATGTACATGGTTTATAGAAATGATACATGATATGTACATGCAATGCACTCAAATGTGTTCTAGACATAATTGGTAAAATACTGTGAATTTCATATATCAAAGCGCTAAAATTTCCATCCTTTTCTTTCTAACTTTCATTTTTCTTTTTTCACGATACCTGTTGAAGTCTTTCTGAGTCTTCACACCTGCAACCCAGGATGGGTCCAGGCTGCTGGATAGGGTTGTTGGTCTACCAAGCAGTTGGAAGCTGCAGGCCACACAGCCCCCATCACTTAGCTGGCCTGACACACTCTATACGTATTTATATAGTGCATTCTTAAACTTCTCTACTATGCATCTCATGCAGTCTCTGATAATAGCTGGCAAGGTGTTGATAAGTCTTAGGCCCTGGATGTTTAAGGTGTTCTCTCTTTTTATGCATATCACACCTCTGGATTTTAGGGGTATACCTCCCGATGTAAGTGAATAAAAACTGTTCAGATCAACTGTTATCGAGCTTAAACTGTTTTGTAAGGATGGCACATACACCACCCTAATGATGTAATGTGTGTGAATTTAGTGATGTAGCTACCCTTTATACTGGTAAGTTACATACCATACATAATAATTACATTACTGAATGCATGTAGTCCAGAACAAGATATAACAACAGAATATTTCTGTAAATACTGTATGAGAGATTCAAGCATGTTATGACCATGAAACTTTCACAGTAATACTATACATGCAGTGTAAAGTTTAACAAGAATATGGAACTATGCAACTATTTTGTATATATAATAAAATTTCATGCCTTTGTTATACAACTTGCTTCAATCTGAATCTTTTTCAACAATACTGGTTTGATAATTTTTTCAAAAATTAGTTGGGAGAAAATGAAACCTTTAGACATTTTATGTTTCTTTCAAAAATCTAATGTCAGATATCTAATATATAATACTGTGTAAAAAAAATCTAAAAAATCATATTAATACTTGTTATTTGTTCCACAACTGACAGACACCTTTTGGGAAAGCTTCTTGATAACTACTATGGCATCAAAAGAGTTAAACAGATGAACCAATCAAACTTACCAAACTGAATAACCAGGGGGGTCAACCCCCCTAGTGCAGAAAACTTAGCCTACCTCAATGAAACCCAGCTATGGTTAGTAATTTGAAACAGACTGAAGCATAAACATGGATGCTGGCTAACCATCTTCACTATGGCCACTCGCCCCTAACACTCCCTCTGTACCCAGTATAATTTTTCAGTGAAAACATTATTTTCTTTTCTCCTATCTCCTCTGTCCATTTTTCTAATTTTTCAACAATTTTCTTTCTATCTGGTAAAGAGAAAATTGCTGATAAAGGGCCAAATAAAGTTGATAATCGCCAAGTCTAGTTAATAAGGTGATGGGACAAACCTAAAGAATGACACATCATCAGTCTAACTATGCAATGAAACTAGCTTTAGATGTAATACATACAAAGAGTGCAAAGTGAGTTGGTGAGCATGATTTGCAAAACTTAATTCTATTTTGAGATATTAAATAAGATAACAGTGAAGGTTTGAATATCAATGAAAACAGACGGTGAAACAAATAGGAAGTCATCACAACCTGCATAAACCTTGCCTAACCTCCATGTTAGACAAATATAACTAAATCATTAATGTTCAAGTCAAAATATAACAAAAATAACCAAAACTGAGCATTGTACTTAACCTTAAATTTTCAAAAATATTCATATAACAATGAAAAAAATTCACTTCAGAAGTACAATTTGTCCACTACTTTTACTCTGATAAAGTGTAGGAGTTTTGCAAAAGTTTTTCAGCACAACGCATTACGAAGAGTAAGGCTTGTGTCAAGTAAATTGCAACTGTACTGTACTGTACATCTTATCATTAATTCTACCCCCACCAAAATACTGATTACAGATTATTATCATGTTTAAACTCATGCTATAAACGTTCTCTTATCATAATGACTGTGATTCACTATTTCTTTTTCATTGCAGCAAAATCATAAGACTAAAGTTATCAGCTGCACTAGTGAAATGCACAGTCGTCATGGTCTGGTGTGCAATGGCAACACTACCTTCACTTTTATTGCTAGAAACATCTGCCTCATCTTGATCAATTTCATATGCTACAAGAATCAGTATCATCAAAATCACTCTCTGCATGATCTAAAACAGAGCATCATTGAGTAATTCAGGATCGTCTGCCTGGTCATTCCTAGAATATTCAAGAAAATGTGCTGTCATTGGCATGGCAGGAGGATACCTTGCAGAATCTTTAAGGGTCTTCATCCCCACAGCCTGGGCTGGGCCCAGGCTGCTGGACTGGGTTGTTCAACCAAGCTGTTGAAAGATGCAGCCCTCAGGCCCACACAGCCCCTAGAGCCTGACAGGTTGGATACACTTTGTAGGTACATGCCCAGTGCACTCTTGAACTTCTCTATCACGTGGCTTCTGATGGCAGAGGGCAAGGTGCTGAAGAGTTTTGAGCTCCAGATGTTTAAGGAGTTCTCTTTTTACATATATGACACCTCTGGATTTCAGAGGTAGTATTTTACAAACTCTTCCATGCCTGTCATGTCAGTAGGATGTTGTTTCCAAACAGTTTGGGAACCTTACCCTTCAGGATTTTCCAGGCATAAATGATGATATACCTCTTCCATATGCATTCAAGGGAGTACTGCCTGAGCATTTGTAGCAATTCCTGATAATCTACTTCCTTTATCACATTAATATGGGATATGAAAGATCTCTGGATAAGTGAGTGAGGAGAAATTATCATGCAATGCCACATCAGCCACCACCCAAGTTTGGTTCACAGCTTTGATATAGAGGCGCAAGACTCAATTTGAAAACATCTGTCAAGAGGAGTCTCCTGGGTAATGTATATATCTACTTGGAGTAAATGACAGGTTAAGATATACACGAAAGGAACACTATCCACTCATAACTCTGAAATCAGTGGAGCAGTAGCCATCCTGTGCATACTATAGCATTGAGCTCATTTCTATGCTGCTTATCTCTCATTCTGTATTGATAAAAATCATCTCTAGGGGAACAAGATCCTCAAGTATTTAGGAAAGGGGAAAAAGAACAGTGCATATATGTTACATGGCTAATGTTGGAATGGCATATTTTTACAATATACATAAGGTGCTAGGGGAAGCGTCCATTCGTTCTGCTGATTTTTTCACGTTCACCAAATTTTACATAAATCAAATCCCACATTTTCTCTGATATCTACATTACTCTCAATACTACAGCTTTATTCAACATCGCAGAATACAATAGGGTAAAAGTTCAGTTCAGTTTCTTACTGCTATTAGTTATGGATATTGATAACTTTGCTTTACAATGATATTATAGTGCTTACAGTGCAAAATGTGTGGAAGAGCATGTGGAGAATTATATTTCATTCTGTAACATCAAACATGGCAATAGTAGTAAATATTATGATGACAAGTAAAAATAAAGGGTTTAATTATGGTAAAATCAACCCTTTAGGAGGTGCATATCCCACAAGGGATACTCATTTCATATTGTTTTAAATCATGAGTCTTATCCACAAGAAGGTTATGTGAAACATGCAAAAATAACCAGTCTGTGAAAACCTCTCAAAGCAGCTGAGATTTATCTTAACTTTCAGCATCACCCCAACTGCCAACAAATGTAAACAAATAGCTGAAAAAGTGGTGGTTTGCCCAAGTGCCTAACCTTCCCACATGTAACCATGCCATAGCCTCCAGCAGCAAATGATATCAATAATGGCATACCTATACCATATCTTGGCTGCTAGGGCTGGGAGGGTTAAGTGAGGTTTTCACTGGTTTTGCTGATGGTAAAACATGAGATAAAACTCTATTTCAGCCCCACATCAAAAGTAGTTTTGGGAAATGGTTCCTCATATCTACGATACTTTACAAATTTCATTGTGATTGTGAATATACTACCTGTGAAGAACTGATGCATCTTATATTTCATACAGAATCATATGATAATGGCAGTACTGAAGTAGCATAGTTATCAAAACAGTGGAGTTAATATAAAAGGATGAAACACATTTGTAAAGAAATCATGGGAACCTATACAAACCTTCCGAGCAGTCAAGATTTATCTAAATGTTCAATATCCTAGTGACCTAGTATAAATTATAGACCATCAACATGATGGCAGATGTCAAAAGATTATACATGAGCATGAGACAAATATAATGCTAGTACATTTCTACTAACACTCCATGTAATGTGAAGTTCTTTATCACAAGTACATTATCTACTTTTTATGTTAATCCCACATTTTTCCTGATATAAATAACTCTATCACTTTAATTAATTTTGTTTAATGTTATTATGCTACAAATCATGCTCCACAAACTGTTACTGTACTCTCTAAACCCACTAAAATTGCAGAGTAAAAATGGTCACTGTTCGGAGCAAATAGCACTGTGGAGATATTCTAGCTGTACAGTTACCAAAGCCTATTATAGCTCTTCATCCTATTTAGTTTTGGGAAATGACTAGTTGTGTTTATGATGCCTTATATACTTCATTGTGATTACAGAAATATAATTACCAAATGTAGGTACCAATTCATCTTATATTTTGCACTGAATAATACTTAATAATGCAACCATAGTTCAGTATCTGGGAAGATGTGGAATAAATGTAAAAGCATGTTACACTGTACTGTACCCAAATAAAAAGATCAAAGGAAACTATGAAACCCTTAACCAACCTCCTTAGCAATTAAGTTGTATTGAAATTTTCAATAATATAGTCAAATATACAAGTTAAACCTAAGAGTGAGGAACGTGCAAATGGTACCAGATGTCAAAAAACAGATGAAACTTTGCACGGACATGCAATCCAAAGCAGCAGGCAAAGGTAATAATGGTACCATACATTTCCCGCGAACGTAGGAAATGGTGATCATGTATAAAAAAAACATATGCACTTTTGCTCTGTCTAATACCTGAGCTTTATATAGATTCGGTTGATTATGAGGTTTTACGAGTTCTGGAGATATCTAAAAAGTGCTTTACCTACTTTTTTATTCATCAACCACAAATTTTCTCCCGATATACATAACCTTCACTGCTATCACCTTATCTAATATTGCAGAAAACAATCACTTAACATCCAAACATAATTAAAATGATGAGTTTTTGAACGAGGTTTTCACCTACTTTTATTGTAACTAATTTCACTATGATCTTCATAACCCTCATCACTATCACCACTTTAATATCATGAAATAAAATAGATAACGTATAATGCTCTGCTGCTCTTATTCTCTTCTCTAAAAAATCATGCAATACCTAAAGTCAATAGCAATCACACCAGAATTATACGAATGATATGACACTATCTCAGGCTCAACGTTCTTCATGTATTCTTTATAGAACATTATCACTCAATCCAAAGTTTGTGTCAATGCACAATCAAAATGATGAAATACCACAAGAAAATTACCAGTAAAAAATTGCTGGGTCAGGTTAGTTTTTCACATATTCCTTTGATCTCTAGATGTCTCATTAACCTTTACAATAGTTAAACCTTCATTATGTGATCTCCATAACCTTCCTCAATATCATCTTGTTTATCTTTATTGTAGAATTACTTATATGAATAAATGTCTAGTCTGCCTTTGCATTGTTATTAGCTTTGGTTACTGAGTGGTTTCACTCTGCAATGCTGGTACTGTACGATGTTTTAAAAATACAGTTAGTTTACACTTCACTGAACAATATCAAATGAAGCAATTATAGAGTGGGTTATGCATATCAAAGAAAATTTGGGATTCATTACTGAAAAAAATATGTAGCTAAACACAATTGTAAAAAAAATCAACAAAAAATATCAACACCTCACCTAGTAACTGAAATAACAGAAATATACTGAAATCTCTAAAAACCAAAATACATCTCAATAACAGGAATACATGAGGATTGAAGTAGGAGTGGCAAAATACATCTATAAGATTGTAAAAGATCGTCAGCGAGTGAAATTTAATGCATTACATTGGCAGCTTATGGCTTTTCTGTAGTTATCTTTATGATTTTATTTGAAAATTTCAATTCCAACGTGATGGCATTCTTTTTAATTAAGTAAGATTCATCATGCAAAATTCAATTCAGTAAAGACAAATAAATGTCCTTCTGCCCTATAAGACATTTAGTGAATTAGTGGTAAGCGTCTTTTCATATGATACCCGGTGACTGCTACCAAATTATCCATAACAGCATCATGATGTGCATTCAGCATGATCTAATGAAAATCTCAAAATACTCGCAGAAAAGCAAAATGCTGCTCTATTTGATAACATTTCCTGTATGAGCCTCTGAATAATGTACCATTAGAGGTGCATTTCTCCAACTCATGCATTCCACTTGCATTTCCTCACATTCTTGTATTCAAGCTGGATTTGTGTGTTTAGGGAGACCCATAATATACCAACATCACAATCATCTGCTGCCGTGGGATTGGACAACTATTCAATATGTTGTGTTTGCTGATATTCTGTACTAATTGAGCAGTTTCAGTCATGAGTGTGACCAGCATATTTCAACTGTAATATCACACATAAAGAGAAATCTTATCTGCAAATGTGTTTAGATGAAGTTTTCATGCGTTAATATTCTGGAGAATATTACCTTCCTTTACATCAACATCCCATTATGCTTGGAAACTGCAACCACATTCAATATCATTAAATACAATACAATGTTCAGTTCCATGCCATTGTACTCCCAATATAAAAAAAAACAACTAAAAATGCAAATTCACTCAATATACACTGTAAATAAAAATGCGCGGCTAAACTAAATTTCTACCCATGTATATCAGTAATATCTTATTAGCTCCCTTCATAATCACTTCGACCGAATGTTCATCCCTCGATATGCTTGTTTTTCCTCTTCCATAAGCTACCTAAAGAGTCCTTCTGATATCAAACATGACCACCAGGCACTTAGCCGCTAAATTTTAAGGTGTACATCACACTTGAGATACTCACCTTCCTCACCGCTGCCTCGCAACAAGCAAGATCCATGGCTAGCTGCACAGCGGTGGCAATAAAACAAAAAAATAAAAGTTGTCAGACGAACATAATATTCCCTGCTTCCACTCAGCCTCTCTTACACACACACACTATCAGTACAGATCGGGATTTACGAGAGACACGCGCTGAAACATGTCAAAAAATGATTTTTCCCTCAGACTAAAGCACCGTTCAACACCATTTGCAGATTTCCGACAGCTCGGCGTCGACACTGTAAACAAAGCTGGATCATTGATAGCAAGGCCGGACACTCTCCTTCTTCAACAAACAAATTCTTTTGATGAAAATTAGTTGCCAGTCTTTTATTTTTCTATAGATTTAATAAATTTAAATTTATATTTCACCGTCTGCTGAACATAGCAATCTGTTACGATACGATTTTTGGGTTTATGGTAGTTTGGACGGACATTCGAAATGTGCCGATCCTGGCCATACGGATTCACCGTTTTCCGCGGTAACGAAGTAGCGCCAGAACAGACAAAGAAACGGAATGTTTCTCTTAAAATTCCCTCCTTCCATCATGTATAATGCATAAAAAAAAAACATAGTTCCCTCACCCATAGCCAAGGCCAACAGACCTACCCGTGATTTCTTTGACCTTTTCATAGGGACACGTTCAACATCCACAGATTGAGCTGGGGGCATAGTTAAACTACATCACGAAGATCGCCCTCTCCCACGCACACAACTCTCTCTCTCTCTCTCTCTCTCTCTCTCTCTCTCTCTCTCTCTCTCTCTCTCTCTCTCTCTCTCTCTCTCTCTCTCTCTCTCTCTTGCGTGTTTAGGCCCCGATAACTCAAGGCGTCTTTTATTCTCCATTTCCTTCTCGGTTCCCCCATCCTCCTTGATCATTCTTCCCTCCACTTCTGTGGCGCATTTATCCTCTTAGTCTCTTCTCCGTGTGTCCAAAACCCTTTCAGCACACCATGTTCAGCTCTTTGAAACATGATTTGCTTATTGTTACAACACTCTTACACACTCTCTCAAACTCAAAATCCAGTTTTTGCAGTTTTCTCACCTGATTCTGCCACGAGAACCGGGCCATCTGCAAACTCCAAATGATTCCGCTCCTGGCTCGCGTACCTCAAGCAAACTGCATACCTTCTCCCTCACTCTAAAACTCTCCCTGAACATCCCACCCTTCAATGAATTATATCGCTATGGATGACATCACACATCCTTAACACGAACCCATTTCCACTAAACACACATACGTCTTACTCTCTTGACAATAACTTTCCACTGCTTATATTTTCACAACCCCTTCCACAAGGTATTTCCATCACGCCAATCATATACTTTCCCTTGACCTATTAGTGCCACATGTAAATTCTGCTCTTTCTCTATGTATTTTCCATAGATTCTTCAGTGCAAACACCTACTGAAGGAGGGATTAAAAGTCATTATATCTTTCAATTAGCCAGATGTTTAAAGTGTATTGGAATCGTGTGATATATATTTCACATATACTTCAGAAATTTGTCTATACTTCAGAGTTTCGACTAAATAAGTGACGATAACAGATACTGCTATTTGTTTAAAGAAAACAGATTAAATTGATTACTATAGCTTTTTCTTTTCAGCCTGCTTTAGGTTGACGAATCTAGAAAATATTTGATTTTACACTCCAAGTACCTAAGATATGCCCCACATATCTGTGGTCTTACAATTAGCCTTAACACCCTGAAGAAGGTGTTACAAGATTATTTGGGTGGTTGGGTGGTAGCCTCACGCTGACAGCCTTGATGGCCTTGGTGGTTCAAGTCTTTGATGGTAGTTGATAGGCCTGAAGCCCAACCATCAAAACCAACACTCTCTCTGTAAGGATTAATCAATTCTTAATATTCTACATAATGTGTCATGTGAGTCTGAAAAATATTTAGATGTATATTTCTTTGCACCCTATCCTTGATGATTACTATTTTTTTCTGCATTTTTTTCTTATTTTAGACAATATCTTAATTTACTTTTGTTACCAATAGAAAGGTGGCATTCGTTTTCTAGTCTAATCGTCATTCTTCTTTCATAGAAAACATATAGTCCTCTTCTGGTATGGGTATCTTGTATAAAACCTTCTTGTATAAAATTCTCTCTCTCTCTCTCTCTCTCTCTCTCTCTCTCTCTCTCTCTCTCTCTCTCTCTCTCTCTCTCTCTCTCTCTCTCTCTCTCTCTCTCTCTCTCTCTCTCTCTCTCTCTCTCTCTCTTGTGCTATTTCCCACTGTTGATTAGATCTCCAGTTATTTTCTACTCGTCTTAGTGTCCCTCATCTACATACGCTTTTCCGTCTCATCTCTGTCAACTTCTTTCCATCAGGTCCCTGGTCTTCAATTTAAGTTCTCTAACCATCCCTCCTTTGTGTCTATTTGACTTCGTTTGACATACGCATTCACATTTTTTCCCCATCTCTTTCGTCTCCATAAACCCATACTTCTGTCATACCCATGATTTCGAATACTTTAGCATCATGGTGATTTTGATTCATACTACTATCAGTGACATACGTCCGCTCAATTGATGTATAGGTTTAAATCAGATCTTCCATAAACTTAATGTATACTTATAAAGGGGTTTTACTCAATTTTTCATGAGACATCTTCACTGTGCCGGACAGAAAACAAATAAATTTCACATTATACAGGTCATGTTTACCTTTCTAATTTCCTTCACCCCAGTGTCCACTTTCATATTAGAGCGACTCTTTACCACTGTGGGCGTTGGGCATTTTTCCCCTACACTCTCCCATTATAGTCATCTATGATAGTCATTCATCTGATTCGTTCCGTATTTCCCTTCCTCATTCCGGGTTCCGCCAAAAATCTATGATAGTCATCCATCCATCTGGCCCGTTCCGTATATACCTCCCTATCACTAAAAGCTGGAACTAGTGAGGAACGTCCCGAAACGACAATTTGATATCGAAAAAACTGTGGAATGAAATACAAGGGAAACCTTACGTATCGTGGTGAAGCTCATATAAGCCAAGATATTTATTTTCTCTAATGTAAATGCTTTCAATCTTGTTCTGGCTGAAACGCCACTTTTTTTTTCGGTAGTTTGAGGTCCATTTAGAGATCCAGCCAATAGGACACCATATTGACTTTGGAAGCACCTTGTTCCGAACGTTTCACCTCATTGGAAATCACATATAATATAAACTGTTCAGTGCTCATGAGACATCCCAGCATCACCCAGGCGATATTATCATCTTAGCAACACTGTCAGTGCCATATACTCATCAAATTTTCACCAAAATTACCCCACCTCCCCCCCTGTAATTGCACAATTGCCATCATGTGAAGGTGGAACAAGCGACGCGATGGTTCGCAACGACCCAGGGAGGGTAAGGCAATTCCTGCTAGGCCAGAGGGAGGAAAGGACATGCAATGGCCTGTTGTCTGTGACTGGCTTTGACAGTGACGGGAATCTCTCTATTTTTAACAATGCAATGGTGAGTTCGCCTCCGCCATTATTGCCTCAAATACGATCGACACTTCGGTGAGTAGTTTATATATATACATTTATACATCATGGGGAAGAATTATTGTGTAAATGGGTAAATTTCTTATGGGAATCAGATGATCAACAGAGCCAAGTGAGACTCAGGTATGTTCCCAACGAGAAAATTGAGTGATTTGTGATTTGTGAATAGTGATTAACTGGGAAACAGAGCGGATGTATGAGCTTATCATTGTACAATGTATCCTGACTGGTGATTAGAAAACTGGTAACAATCAGTGATTTACAGTGATTATCGAGAAAATGAAACAATGTGATACGATAATGTACAAAATATGATTATAGTGTGATTACCGATTAGTGTGATAACCAGTAGAGTGTGATTTATCTTGTGTGATAACCAGTACAGTGTGATAACCGATTAATGTGATAACCAGTGATTATTCGTAACACTTGTAAAGTGATTAATATCGCAAGAGTAACGTGAATCGTGACTAATTGGCTTCCACCTGTCTGCTAGCACAAGGTAAGTAACATGATTACGATTGATCAACTTGTTTGGCCATAATGTTTGTACTACTAATTACAGGTAAGTATGTCCAGTATTATTTGGCCATTATGTTTCTACTGATTATATAGGTAATATGTTCAGTTGTACTACTAATTACAGGTAAGTATGTCCAGTATTATTTGGCCATTATGTTTCTACTGATTATATAGGTAATATGTTCAGTATTATTTGGCCATGATGTTTCTGCTGATTAAAGGCGATGTGTCCAGGTATTATTTGGCCATGATGTTTCCTTTGATTATAGACAATTGGTCCATTGTTGTTTGGCCATTATGTATCTACTGATCATAGGTGATTTGTTTATTGTTGTTTGGCCATGATGGTTCATCTGTTCTCAGGTGGTAGGTTGGAATTTTGTTTGGCCATGATCTTCTCGGTTATATTTTTCTTCTCTTAGCATTATTTAAATTCCAATAATACTGTATAGCCTAACTTTAAACCAGACAATCTATCCTCAACCAACCTAACGTACTGTAATCTATCCTACCTTAACATAACCCAAACTGACGTAACACAATCTAACCTAAATTAACCAAAACAAATATAATTTAACCTAGCTCAGCCTAACATAATCTATCTTAACTCTATGTAACCATCCAAACGTCACACAATCTAACCTAACAGATATACTCAACGTAACACAATATAGACCTGTCGTAACTCCACCTAACCTAACCAAACTTAACGTAACGTAGTCATAGCCAAAAACGTAACGTAGTCATGGCCAAAAACCTAACGTAATACGATAACCATAAACCTAAAGTGACATAATCTATCTTAGCATACCTTGCCAAGCCTAACAATATATCCTAGCCTAACTAAAACAACATCGCTATAATCTACCTCAGCAACCAAAAACCTAACGTAACAATATATCCTAGCATAAAATTAGTATACTTTGTCAAACCTAACGATATAGCCTAGCCTAACTAAACATCGATATAATCTACCTCAGCAACCAAAAACCTAACGTAACAATATATCCTAGCATAAATTAGTATACCTTGCCAAGCCTAACAATATATCCTAGCCTAACTAAAACAACGTATCGATATAATCTACCTGAGCAACCAAAACCTCTAACGTAACACTATATCCTAGCATAAATTAGTATACCTTGCCAAGCCTAACAATATATCCTAGCCTAACTAAAACAACGTATCGATATAATCTACCTGAGCAACCAAAACCTCTAACGTAACACTATATCCTAGCATAAATTAGTATACCTTGCCAAACTTAACAATATAGCATAGCCTAACTAAAACAACGTATCGATATAATTACTTCAGCAACCAAAACCCTTACGTAACACTATATCCTAGCATGAAATTAGTATACCTTGCCAATCCTAACAATATAGCCTAGCCTAACTAAAACAACGTATCGATATTAATCTACTTCAGCAACCCAAAGCCTAACGTAACAATATATCCAAGCATGAACTAGCAAACCTAACACAAAATGGCAAACCTAACAACCTATCTTAGTTAAAACAAAACGTAACACAATCTACGGTCTAGCCAAACAAAGTCTCTTAACTTAACCAAACCAAATCAACTTATATCACCAATTTGAGTGAAGCGAGGCTCACGGCGTCAAAAGTGCCACTGATGGAATTTTGAGATGTAGGGTTTGCAGATATTACATACATATTAAGTGATATATTTTAGTTGAGCTGAGAAATCGTAACTGTCAAGAAAGAAAATGATTGAATCCATCATGAGCTTCTCCAGTATACGAAAATCTTCCTGTATGTGATTTTAAAGCATAGTTACCCAACCACATCTTGTAGTCGTCTTCTGACATATGTATGTCTTTTTTATTTATAGTTTTTAACCATTCCTTCCGTATACCTGTACTGTATTACCAACCTTCCGTTTTAACAGTACTTATCTTTATACATTTCACAATTTACGTTGTGTTGCTTCACAGACTATATATATATATATATATATATATATATATATATATATATATATATATATATATATATATATATATATATATATAACAGGTCAACTAGATAGAAAGGGCGATGAAAGTATGTATTTTGCAGAATGTAGAGATAATGTGTAGGAGTAATGAGCAATGGAAAATCTATATGAATTAAGCTTAGGTAAGCTTTTGTTTTCCTACACTGAATAACACTCTACTGTTCATTTTTCATTCATTGCTTTTCTCTGTTACAGACTTTAGATACGCTTGTATTTTTGTACAGAATATGGAATATGTATTTGTAAATTTACCATTTCACCAGGACAGTAAATCAAATGTTGGACAATTTTTGAAAGTTTACTTTCACGATTCATTTCGGGACATTACAATCAATTTAAGCTTCATTGTGACATAACATTGAGCATGGTCACTGACTGTAGATGACACTGGAAGGGTAACAAGAGGTGACAGTCAGGTTATCTGTGACGGTGACGGTGACGTCCACCAGCTGGTCCTCGAAGCTGGTGACGATCAGGGTCTCCAGGGGGCCGACGACCTGTGGAGTGGTGAGTGTGATGACGCGAGGAACCCTGGTCGTGTGGGTGATGAAGACGAACTCGGTCTCCGTGACGAGACGGGTCCGGAAGACCGTCTTGTGGTCGCGGTGTGTGAGCGTGTCCGTGACGACCTGTTCCTGCACCTTCGTCTGTGTGATGGTTTTCTCCTCTACCACCACATCGGTCACGAGGAAATGCTGGGTATCGGTGACAACTGCTGTGGCCAGGACGGTGCTCACGTCGATCTGGTAATGAATGTCCGTCACGTAGGAAGTCTCCACTAGGGTGTAGGGCTCTGGGAATACCGTGACAACCACGGTCTGAAACTGAAGGGCTCGGCTAACGAAGGGCTTGGTGACGTAAAGGTACTCATGCTGCACTTCTGTTGAAAACCCTTTAACATACTGGCGGTCCACGGCGATGTCAGTCCTGGTGGCGGGAATGTAGTGGTGGGTTGGCTGGCAGGTCTTCAGCTTGGCAGGGTAATGGCCAAAGGCAAGAGCCACCTGAAGAAGGGGCAGGGATAAGAGAAGCCACAACATTACGAGAGGTAGGTATGACTCGTACAGCAGTTCGGGATAACTGAGCCCTGACGTTTGTCTCGCCGCTATTTAACTGCTGTCCTTGGGGTGGGCTGGGGGGGGGGGGCGTTATGAGGGGTCAGGTGACCCCATCTGGGGGATGTAGTGGCCTGATGTAAGTGAGGTCATGTGTATCCTGACGGCTGGCCAGGTGTTTGCTAAATAATGACACCAATGGCTTCTGGCTTAATCTTCAAACTTCTCTCTCTCTCTCTCTCTCTCTCTCTCTCTCTCTCTCTCTCTCTCTCTCTCTCTCTCTCTCTCATCGGGAGTCATAGATAGATCGTGGAAGATGACAAATGTAATTCCAATATTCCAAAAGGGTGATAGATATTTATTCTTTGTTCTTGCAACTGTTGCAGCGTCACTACTAGTCCCTAGAGGCGATGATAGCAGACGAAAATCACCACAACTTAGTAAATGATTTACTACATCATGGACTTGCTGGAGTGAATGATTCACAGCCTGGATTTACATAAAAAAGGGGGGGGGGGGGAAATCTTGTCTCACGGGAGTGGCTTGTAAATTTTTTCTTTACCTTAACTTCAGTAAGGCTTCAATCGTGGCCTGATTGAGGGAACTTATGACCTGACTGGAAACAAAAGGTTAAAAGAGATGAGTCCTAGATCAAAATGAGTCTCATGTGACCTGAATTACCTCCTGGTTTATAATAACTTGGTAATACAAGTGTCGCGAGCGATATCGGAAAATCAGCTGACGATATGAAAGCAGATGATAACAATACTGCAGGAATGTCTTAATGAAAGAGAGAAAAAAGAATTGGACATTATGTACCGATAAACATAGTGCTTTACACTGATAGAGGAAAACACGGGAGTTCCAGTGTATTTACTCTAACAACGTAGTTACTGAGGGGTCAGTATGTTTTTTGAGAGATATGGGAATAATGATAAATAATACAGAAAAGATGATATACGAGACAGCAATGTAGAAACGACCGAAATAGAACGAATACGTGACGTGGATTTATGTTTTGAGAAATGTCGGCAATAGAAGTGCAAATGTTATATTCCCAGTCTAGATCTCTCCTTTCATTCTTCAGTGCACTGGGCACACAGACAAGGATGACGAAAAAAAAAAAAAGAAAACGGTCCCCTGGCATTGGAGATCTTCCCTGTGAGGACAAACTGAAGGAAATGCATTTGCTTTGCCTATCTATATGATGGCATACAGACTGTGTCTGTCTGTCTCCCTGTCTGTCTGTCTGTCTGTCTCTCTCTCTCTCTCTCTCTCTCTCTCTCTCTCTCTCTCTCTCTCTCTCTCTCTCTCTCTCTCTCTCTCTGCTTCGCAAGTTCAGGTCAGAATTCTTTAGTGGATTTAGAGTCGGAGACATGACCTCTCCTCTCTCTCTCTCACCTGACCCCAACCAACCCGAGGACGTCTGGCTGAGGTCAGAGGGGTCAACTCTCTCTCTCTCTCTCTCTCTCTCTCTCTCTCTCTCTCTCTCTCTCTCTCTCTCTCTCTCTCTCTCTCTCTCTCTCTCACACACACACACACACACACACACACACACACACACACACACACACACACACACACACACATATATATATATATATATATATATATATATATATATATATATATATATATATATATATATATATATATATATATCCTACGGTTTACATATTGTGAAGGTTTACACTCCTGTGTGTATTAGAAAGACTGGGAATAAGGCAAACGAGTGTTTTGTTAAATGCTTGGTAGTTTGAGAGGTCTCTGTAGGCTGTTCATGGCTATGTTTTACATTAAGAATATCTCTCCTCAACTTTCGTATGCCTCCTCATCTCTCGTATCTTTCATCACCTCCCTTATCTCTCCCCAACTGTCTTATCTTTCCCCCACCTCTCGTATCTCTCCTCACCTCTTGTATCTCTCCTCGTCTCTCGTATCTCTCCCCACCTGTCGTATCTCTCCTCTTCTCTCGTATCTCTCCTCACCTCTCGTATCTCTCTTCACCTCTCGTTTCTCTCCCCACTTTTCGCATCTCTCCTCACCTCTCGTATCTCTCCCCACCTCTCGTATCTCTCCTCGTCTCTCGTATTTAGTTCAAGACGTTGTCAATGGACTCCCCCCCCCCACTCCCTTGTTCATGGGGTTTCACAAGTGTTGATTAGATTCATGTCCAGTCGCTCGCTAAGTCATGTTTCTGGTGGAGAAAGTGGATGTTATTTTCTGCAAACTGGAAAACCCACTCGTCATAGTTGTGAAATTACAGTAAAGCAAGCGAGATACCGAGCCATTTACACGTTATAATGGTTAGTATTTACAGAGCCATTTACATGTTATAATAGTTAGTACTTACAGAGCCATTTACACATTATAATGGTTAGTATTTACAGAGCCATTTACATGTTATAATGGTTAGTGCTTACAGAGCCATTTACACATTATAATGGTTAGTATTTACAGAGCTGTTTGCATGTTAGAATGGTTAGTATTTACAGAGCCATTTACACATTATAATGGTTAGTATTTACAGAGCTGTTTGCATGTTATAATGGTTAGTATTTACAGAGCCATTTACATGTTATAATGGTTAGTATTTAAAGAGCTATTTACATGTCATAATGGTCAGTATTTACAGAGCTATTTACGCGTTACACAGCCATTTACATGTTATAATAGTATTTCCCTGGGGATAGGGGAGAAAGAATACTTCCCACGTATTCCCTGCGTGTCGTAGAAGGCGACTAAAAGGGAAGGGAGCGGGGGGCTGGAAATCCTCCCCTCTCGTTTTTTTTTTTTTTTTTTTTTTTTTTTCCAAAAGAAGGAACAGAGAAGGGGGCCAGGTGAGGATATTCCCTCAAAGGCCCAGTCCCCTGTTCTTAACGCTACCTCGCTAACGCGGGAAATGGCGAATAGTTTGAAAAAAAAAAATAGTATTTACAGAGCTATTTACGCGTTATAATGGTTAGTATTTGCAGAGCCATTTACATGTTATAATAGTTAGTATTTACAGAGCCATTTACACGTTATAATGGTTAGTATTTACAGAGCTATTTACATGTTATAATGGTTTGTAATTATCGAGGTATTTACGTATTATAATATAATTGTTAGTTAATATTTATCGAGCCATTTACGTGTTGCAATGGTTAGTATTTATCACACTCTGGACATGATGTAATGGCTAGGATTACGGTGGGGTCAGGTGTGAGGTCGACCTATGGCGAGGGGGGTCAGGTCGACCTGAATCAGGTCAGGGGTCAGGTCGACTTGTCCTCCCGTCCCCCATCTCTCTTGATCAATTATCATGCAACTTTTCCCAAATGTTAAGCCATGGTTTGTTATATCTTCGTCACTGTGGTCCACACCGTACCGTACCGTACCGTACCGTACCTGTGTATGTGTGTGTGTGTGTGTGTGTTCCCGACCACTGGGTCGCCAACTCAATAGCAATATAAATATATATACATATATCTTTCTTTCATACTGTTCGCCATTTCCCGCATTAGCGAGGTAGCGTTAAGAACAGAGGACTGGGCCTTTGAGGGAATATCCTCACCTGGCCCCCTTCTCTGTTCCTTCTTTTGGAAAATTAAAAAAAAAGAAATGAGAAGGGAGGATTTCCAGCCCCCCCGCTCCCTATATATATATATATATATATATATATATATATATATATATATATATATATATATATATATATATATATATATTCATTTATTTATTTATTCATTCATTCTCTTCTAAATTGAGGGTTTTCAACCTTAAGAGAATGTAACAGATGTGCATAATGACCATCTTGTTAACTTGGTCGTGATTGACTGAGTATTTAAGGTATTCGTGACCTTCGTCCACCACTGGTTTGGTAGTGTTCGAAGCGAATCATTTCGAAGCTTTGTTGATTTTTCGTTCTGTATTTGTTTATATCAGTCTTACGGATTGATAGTCGTTCGTGGAATATTTCTGTTACACTGCCATTCATTTAATTTCACTTCTTGTCCACTTTATTATTCGTGTTCCCACTGTCTTTCTGCATTGCCAGTGTCGGATATATATATATATATATATATATATATATATATATATATATATATATATATATATATATATATATATATATATATATAGGAAAGGATCACAATTTTTGCGCGTGATCAAGATATTCCTATGAGTCCACGGGGAAAATGAAACACGATAAGTTCCCAAGTGCACTCTCGTGTAATAATCACATCATCAGGGGAGACACAAGAGAGAAATATAACAGTCAGTTGATATACATCGAAGAGACGAAGCTAGGACGCCATTTGGTAAACATGTGATTGTGTCTCCCCTGATGATGTGATTATTACACGAGAGTGCACTTGGGAACTTATCGTGTTTCATTTTCCCCGTGGACTCATAGGAATATATATATATATATATATATATATATATATATATATATATATTTTTTTTTTTTTTTTTTTTTTTTGATTTCCAAAAGAAGGAACAGAGAAGGGGGCCAGGTGAGGATAATCCCTCAAAGGTCCAGTCCTCTGTTCTTAATGCTACCTCGCTAACGTGGGAAATGGCGAATAGTATGAAATATATATATATATATATATATATATATATATATATATATATATATATATATATATATATATATATATATATATATATATATGCTAGGGGCGCGGGAATTACAGCAATAATTTTGTTCCTTTTCAAAGTAACAACGTATTTGTGTCCGAGATGATGCCATAATCATGAACCAGTGGAACGGTGTTGTCTTTTGAACAATGAATAACTATGAATAACTCGGAAGATAAGAACACACACACACACACACACACACACACACACACACACACACACACACACACACACACACTCCTCACCTTTAATTAACCTAGCTTGTTAATGATAATGAAATTAGGACGGGACCTCAAGCGTAAGTGAACTCTGGGAACTTGGCCAGGTGTTCCACACGGACTTAATGATGAACAAAAAGAACACCATCACAGAAGGGGAGGGAGGGGACGGCGCCACTTAGAAGAACAGAAAGAAAGACACAGAAAAAAACTTCGAATGTTATAATGACAGTCGCGGGGAAGAGACTGGCTAGGACTGACGTCAGGAGAGAATGTAAATATGGAACAGGGATTGAGGAAGGACATGCTGCTGGAAAAGGGGGTGGGTGGGTGTCGGATGGGGCTCAGGGGGCCCTCGGGAAAATTGGTCGATGAGAGAGAGAGAGAGAGAGAGAGAGAGAGAGAGAGAGAGAGAGAGAGAGAGAGAGAGAGAGAGAGAGAGAGAGAGAATATATATATATATATATATATATATATATATATATATATATATATATATATATATATATATATATATATTTATTTTTATTTATTATACTTTGTCGCCATTTCCCGCGTTAACGAGGTAGCGTTAAGAACAGAAGACTGAGCGTTTGAGGGAATATCCTCACTTGGGCCCCCCTTCTCTGTTCCCTCTTTTGGAAGATTAAAAGCGAGAGGGGAGGATATTATACCAGTGTTACCGGACTCCGCCTTCGGCGACGTTGTATTGGCCTGTAAGGCCCCAGAGGAACGCGGTCAGGGTGTGGGTGTTGATGTGGTGGGGGGGTGTAGGGTGATGTTGTGGTGGGGAGAGTGTAGGGTGATGTTGTGGTGGGGAGGGTGTAGGTTGTTGTTGTGGTGGTGGGGAGGGTGTAGGGTGTTGTGGTGGGGAGGGTGTAGGGTGTTGTGGTGGCGGGGAGGGTGTAGGGTGTTGTGGTGGTGGGGAGGGTGTAGGGTGATGTGGTGGTGGGGAGGGTGTAGGGTGTTGTTGTGGTGGGGAGGGTGTAGGGTGTTGTTGTGGTGGTGGGGAGGGTGTAGGGTGTTGTTGTGGTGGGGAGGGTGTAGGGTGTTGTTGTGGTGGGGAGGGTGTAGGGTGTTGTTGTGGTGGGGAGGGTGTAGGGTGTTGTTGTGGTGGTGGGGAGGGTGTAGGGTGATGTTGTGGTGGGGAGAGTGTAGGGTGATGTGGTGGGGAGGGTGTAGGGTGTTGTTGTTGTGGTGGGGAGGGTGTAGGGTGTTGTTGTGGGTGGGGAGGGTGTAGGGTGTTGTTGTGGTGGTGGGGAGGGTGTAGGGTGATGTTGTGGTGGGGAGAGTGTAGGGTGTTGTGGTGGGGAGGGTGTAGGGTGTTGTTGTGGTGGTGGGGAGGGTGTAGGGTGATGTTGTGGTGGGGAGGTGTAGGGTGATGTTTGGTGGTGGGGAGGGTGTAGGGTGTTGTTGTGGTGGGGAGGGTGTAGGGTGTTGTGGTGGTGGGGAGGGTGTAGGGTGTTGTTGTGGTGGTGGGGAGGGTGTAGGGTGATGTTGTGGTGGTGGGGAGGGTGTAGGGTGTTGTTGTTGTGGTGGGGATGGTGTAGGGTGCTGTTGTTGTGGTGGGGAGGGTGTAGGGTGTTGTTGTGGTGGTGGGGAGGGTGTAGGGTGTTGTTGTGGTGGTGGGGAGGGTGTAGGGTGCTGTTGTGGTGGGGAGGGTGTAGGGTGTTGTTGTGGTGGTGGGGAGGGTGTAGGGTGTTGTTGTGGTGGTGGGGAGGGTGTAGGGTGTTGTTGTGGTGGTGGGGAGGGTGTAGGGGGGTGTTGTGGTGGGGAGAGTGTAGGGTGTTGTTGTGGTGGTGGGGAGGTTGTGGGATGTTGGTGAGGGACGGAGTTTTTCTCCTCTCAAATGGGAATCCATCATTGCCCAGCTGACGATTGTAGCGCAGCTTGCGAAACTGCAGGAACCCCATCAAGGGGGTTTAAGGGGTCACGTGATAACGATAAAGAATGATAATACTAAATGACGTAATTTGCAATGCCTGCTCGGGGGAGAAGGGTGTGTGTGTGTGTGTGTGTGTGTGTGTGTGAGCGAGGGGTTCTACACGCATAGGGGCGCAATCTCTTGGACTTTCTCTGTCATGTAACATCATAATATTTCTGCATGTTGTCCAGATAGTCAGAATAGATTGAATCATAACTTCATTATCATGTAGTTTATTATTCCATTTATCCATAATTCTTAAGATTATGAAAGATTTGATGTAGTTTATTCCATTTATCCATAATTCTTAACATTATGAAAGATTTCTCTATTCTTTTAATGCTTTTTTTTTTTTTTACAAGATTTTTGCTTGTTTTCATGTTTTGTTCCTCTGTCTAGACACCTTTTGAAGACCTTATATATATATAACAGAATTCAAACAACAACAAACCACTGCTTCCTAATGAGGCTCGTTAGTCATAGTAGTGTTGAACAGAAATGTGAATTAATGTGTCCGGAGTCAAAAGACAAACATATATATATATATATATATATATATATATATATATATATATATATATATATATATATATATATATATATATATATATATATATATATTATCCCTGGGGGATAGGGGAGAAAGAATACTTCCCACGTATTCCCTGCGTGTCGTAGAAGGCGACTAAAAGGGGAGGGAGCGGGGGGGCTGGAAATCCTCCCCTCTTGTTTTTTTTTTTGTTTTAATTTTTCCAAAAGAAGGAACAGAGAAGGGGGCCAGGTGAGGATATTCCCTCAGAGGCCCAGTCCTCTGTTCTTAACGCTACCTTGCTTATGCGGGAAATGGCGAATAGTTTGAAAGAAAGAAAAATATATATATATATATATATATATATATATATATATATATATATATATATATATATATATATATATATATATGTGTGTGTGTTCCTATGAAATTCTGAACTTAGTTGAATAATGTAATGCATGTGGGATGGGGAGAGGAGGGGAGGGAGTTGAGTTGAAGGTTTGGATCTCTCATCCCAGTGAATGGGAGAGTTCTAAATGGGAGAGACGGGGAGACGAATGGAAAGACGGGTGGAAGAGGATATACGAGTGAGCCTAATTGTCTCGTCTATAGATTTTGAGGGTACGCGCATCGGAATGCATCTGAAAGACTGTATATGAGCTCACATCTTCCTGTTGTCTGTGGAAAGGGGTACTTGATACTTTTTAATGTCTATGTATTTTGCATTCAGATCGCTACAGATTAGAATTGAGAGGTGATAATGACATTAGGGTTGTAGATACTCAAGAACATGGCCAAAGAACGAGGAAAAAAAAATGTGTGCATTAGAATGTACAGTATGTTTGTACATTACTTGAGATTCGCCATTGTTGAGTGATGGCTTGCAGACAGTAACAGACGACTGAACCAGAGGTAATAACCCTCCCAGGAAGTGTATGGGGTGCTGGTGTGATGGGGATGGTGTGGGGTGCTGTTGTGATGGGGAGGGTGTGGGGTGCTGTTGTGGTGGGGAGGGTGTGGGGTACTGTTGTGGTGGGGAAGGTGTGGGGTGCTGTTGTGGTGGGGAGGGTGTGGGGTGCTGTTGTGGTGGGGAAGGTGTGGGGTGCTGTTGTGGTTGTGGGTCCTGGGTCAGAGACACAGACCTGTATGGTAAACACCATCATCATTTTTAGACGCGTCTCTCTCGCTTGTTGACGAAATGATTCTTGTTACAAGTCCCATTTCGAAAGAGATTTTTGATCTTCAGGATTACCATGCACACACTAACAGACCTTTTAATGAAACAGGAATATATAACACAGTCCCGAAGTGTTCAAATACTTTATATTCATGGATACGAGTGTTTTTACATGCACATTAAGCACCCAGCCTGTTCAATTCATTTGAACCAGATAATACACTGCTCCAAAATGGTCAGTGTTACGTATGATAAGAGAATAAGTGAGTGGTTGTTTTATATTCGTAACATGCGCTTGCTTCGACTGCTAAGTAAGCAGACAGAGGGTAGATGTGAGCTATATCCCACGTGTTTGGTGGGAGGGAGACAGAGAGGCTGTTCTTACACAGAGCTGGTGACATTCAGTTAAACTTTGACAGGGGGGGAAACGAGAGAGGGAATCTAAAGCCGGAGATACGACACAGGGAGATTTGTTTTGTAAGTGATTATTTCCCGAGGATCTTAATGGAATAGTTGATGTATGGAGAGGGGAAAAGGAAGGCGTGCGACTCTCCTTCATCCATTCTCGGATGGAAAGTAAACAGGATCGCCACCTCCTGCGTCAGTAAGGTAGCGCTTTGTCTTCGGTGTTTTTTTAAAAAAGAAACAGTATCGCCACCTCCTGCGTCAGTAAGGTAGCGCTTTGTCTTAGTTGTTTTTTAAAAAAGAATATGTACTCAATCAAACGGTTAAGATAAAGTCTATAAAGAATTAGATAGGTTTATTTCGTCAAGCCATCATACACATCCACATCACTTTATATATACATTGAAGGCCAAGAGTAGTAGTCTGAGCTTAGAAATGACTACTGGGCTGAGGGTAGTCTGAGCTTAATATTGCCCCTGGGCTGAGGTTAGTCTGAGCTTAATATTGCCCCTGGGCTGAGGGTAGTCTGAGCTTAATATTGCCCCTGGGCTGAGGGTAGTCTGAGCTTAATATTGCCCCTGGGCTGAAGTTAGTCTGAGCTTAATATTGCCCCTGGGCTGAGGGTAGTCTGAGCTTAATATTGCCCCTGGGCTGAGGGTAGTCTGAGCTTAATATTGCCCCTGGGCTGAGGTTAGTCTGAGCTTAATATTGCCCCTGGGCTGAGGGTAGTCTGAGCTTAATATTGCCCCTGGGCTGAGGTTAGTCTGAGCTTAATATTGCCCCTGGGCTGAGGTTAGTCTGAGCTTAATATTGCCCCTGGGCTGAGGTTAGTCTGAGCTTAATATTGCCCCTGGGCTGAGGTTAGTCTGAGCTTAATATTGCCCCTGGGCTGAGGTTAGTCTGAGCTTAATATTGCCCCTGGGCTGAGGGTAGTCTGAGCTTGATATTGCCCCTGGGCTGAGGTTAGTCTGAGCTTAATATTGCCCTGGGCTGAGGTTAGTCTGAGCTTAATATTGCCCCTGGGCTGAGGGTAGTCTGAGCTTAATATTGCCCCTGGGCTGAGGTTAGTCTGAGCTTAATATTGCCCCTGGGCTGAGGTTAGTCTGAGCTTAATATTGCCCCTGGGCTGAGGGTAGTCTGAGCTTAATATTGCCCCTGGGCTGAGGTTAGTCTGAGCTTAATATTGCCCCTGGGCTGAGGGTAGTCTGAGCTTAATATTGCCCCTGGGCTGAGGGTAGTCTGAGCTTAATATTGCCCCTGGGCTGAGGGTAGTCTGAGCTTAATATTGCCCCTGGGCTGAGGGTAGTCTGAGCTTAATATTGCCCCTGGGCTGAGGGTAGTCTGAGCTTAATATTGCCCCTGGGCTGAGGGTAGTCTGAGCTTATTAGATATCCTCAAGCGGCAAGGGGCAGAAGGTTTGGGTGATCCGTTTGGTGAGGGTGTGGGTGCTGGTGTGGTGGTGAGGGAGGAGGGCGGTGCTGGTGACCACCTCCTTCAAGGCCTCCGCCATCAGGCTGGTCCGCTCCTCCACCTCCGTCACCACTATGGTGGAGTGGAGCGTCTCCACCACCGTCTGGGTCACATCCGCCACGACCGTCTCCACCTCGGTGGCCTCCACCAGCTGGGTCTCCTGCCGGGCCACGGTGTCGAAGGCGCTGTGGTAGTTGGTGGCGAGGTCGGTGAAGACTTGCACCACGGTGTCGGTGACTGTGGTGGTCAGGGTTCGCACCCGGGTCAGGGGTATGTGCACGGCGGTCGTCACGACCAGTGTCTCCGTGAACTGTTGATGATAAAAAAAAGATAATTAAGATATAGATACTATGTAGATAAGGATATCTATATATCTATATAGGCAAAGATAGATAAGGAAATGGTGGACATTCGAGAGGACTTGGTAGATAAGACAGTACCTGGACTCCGACAGCCTCGGCCGTGACGGTGTGGAAGAGGTGGCTGGTGACGGGCAGGACGGTCGTCTGGTAGACGGTGCTGAGGTGGTAGACAGGGACGACTATGGGCTCCACGACCACCACGACTTCCCCGACGTGGACGGTCTCGTTGAACAGTTTGACGTGCTGGTGGACGGGGCAGTGCGGGTGGACCTCCTTGTAGTAGAAGGCCGTGGTGGAGGGTAGGAGGAGGGCAGCGGCCGCCAGCAGGCACAGAGGCAGGGACCCGGGCATGGTAAGGGTGAGGGTGTAGACGTGGGTGTGTGTGGGACCTACGTTGTTCACGCAGGGGCAGAGGAGCGCCAAGTAGTCGTCGTCCACCGGCCTCCCCCGCTTTTTATCTGGCGTCGGTCAGCTGGGTGAGGTAGTTATTGTGTGGGGGGGGGGGTTTAGGGGGGTGAGGAAGGAGCGTTGTGGTTGGTAGGGTGGGTGGGTTGGGTTCGATCCACCTTACCCAGTAACCCCTCCACTTCACTCCCCCCCACCCTCTCCTTCCTTCATGTGACTTAACGTTACACACACACACACACACACACACACACACACACACACACACACACACACACACGACACACGACCCCCTCTCTCTCCCATGCCCCTACCGGGGGTTGGGGAGGTTGGGGAAGTGTGAGGTTAGATGAGGTTACACTTACTCATCGTGAATGATTCCTTCACTCACTGAACGCCTCCAACGGCAGATCTATCCACAAAGTAAACTCAGCGTTCGAATAGACGAACCACGCGGTACATCCCGTGGTCCAGCAGGTACAACGGACCATGACGTCACATATGATGCAGGTACAACGGACCATGACGTCACATATGATGCAGGTACAACAGACCATGACGTCACGTATGATGCAGTGTTGTCACTCGGGAAAAATAAGGAAATGTTACGTGTGTGATGACGGGAGACTCCGGCGCATGGTACAGAGTCAACATTTGGAATATGGGAAATGTTCGCTTTGTCCTGGCATGCTATAGCGTTACCGTAGCCGACACGAATGACAGGGTTAGATACTGTAGATGTATTGATAGAAATATGCAGATAGACAGAAAGAAAGGAAGACTAGATATATAGACAGACAGATGGATAGATTGATAGAAAGACAGGCATACAGAGACAGATGTTTAGACTTGGATGTTGAGGTAGACAGACCAAGGGTGACATGATAGACAGATTAGATATTTGATAGATTTACGTACGGATAGAAATTTCTAGCCAGACCTGAGTTAGACGGACGTAGGGTGACGCGTCGGGTCGGCTTGTTGCCTCCGCCGCTGTGACCGTCACCAGTGAATATTTTCATCCCTCGTTGTGTGTGATGAAAGTCTTACGTAATGAGTCTCTCCTTGAGGCAGCACCTCCGCCTCCTCACCACCACCACCATGCGGCTCTTGGCTTCAGGGGCGTCCCTGAACCCCGGGGAGACCTACGTGGCAATGGGCGACGCCCCCTCCTCCTTCAGTGGCGCTGGCTTAGCCCGCGCCGTCGAGTGGGACTTGGGGCGCGGTCAGCGAGGAGTCGATCCGCTGAGTCTGCCTCGTAGATCTCCCGACGCAGAGACGAAGGATCCATACGACATGGCGACTCAGGACCGAAGCCAGCCAAGCCAGGAACGCAACGGAGACCTCCTTGGCCATGGCCGCACTCCTGAGGCTCGCCGCGTCTCTGCCGGCGAAGCTGTCCGCCAGACGGAGTCCGGTGCGCAAGGCGACCACGAAGGCGCGCGCCCGGGTCGGTCGTGAGGCGGCTCTCTCAGGCCTCGGAGGGCGGCAGAGACCGAACTCCTCCTCTGCATCGCCCGGACGACACGTCGTCGTCTGCCGAAGGTCGTCGTCTCCTCCGCCGTGAGGCGGGAGTGACAGACCGTCGCTGCCTGGGGTGTGCGCGGGAGGAGAGCACTAGGCGAGGACGGGAGGAGTGTTCGCGACCAGCATTGTTCACGTCATGTTCCTCAAGTTACGGGTATCACAGTAGTCATCAGTCACTTAATGTTCTTCGTGGTTCCCTAATTACTGTTCCTTACAGATCATAACTGCCTGTAGTAATAATAAATCATAATAAACACTGGTTCTGTCAAACACCTCTGGATTGTACACAAGATGTACGTGTGTGATGTTCCCTGTCTAGATCTGATGATTAGAGTGAATGCAAAGGAATTCAAACGGCAGCAGACCATTGGGTCCTAAACGACGAGGCTGTCGGCGATTAGAAACTCACAGAGTAGTTTGGTAAGAGTAGGGAGTTACAGAGATGTTTCAAAGAGATGAACTTGTGAATTTTCCTGTGTAACTAAAGAGGTGCAAATTATTGCAGTCGTGGATTTGAAGCGATTGTATATATATATATATATATATATATATATATATATATATATATATATATATATATATATATATATATATATATATATATATATATGTCGAGTTAGTTCTTAAAAGTAGCTACGGTGCTGCTTCCAAACTACGCTAATTGCAATTATTACCGTGCATGGTAATCGTAAATTAGACGTCTTTCATAATTATGCTTTGTTTTAATGAGGGAAAAAATAAGTTTTCTGTTCTGTGAAAGAACTCGAGAAATGTAATTCGACACTTGTACGTTACTTGTACATTACGCTACGCTTTCCGGCACTCTGAATGGGATTAAATTACGCCCAGAACGTAAGTGATAATCCCATGTTAATTCCGCTGTTCGCCCAGTTGGAACCTATAGTGTATGATGCCTCTATATACATAACGTGCACGAAGGGGTAACATACATGTATAACATTATACACTGATGAATACATCTCGTGCAAGTCCTACCTGCTAAAACCAGTCGTTTATTGACGAAGGAGCAAAAGACAAAGACGAAGAAGAAAAAAAGATCCATAATTATCAAATTAGTCATGGTTTGAATAAGTAATCTATCAAAAGTAGGTTGTTGTTTTTCAATCCAATTGTATTGATAGTCATAATGATGACTGTAATCAACGTTGTGTCTCCACATACACGCCGGGGGGTATCATAGTACAAAAGTGAAGGTGTGTCAGTCATCCTGTGATAAGAATTCCGTCTTGTAGTTAGATTTTACCCAGTTGCTCATAATCAACGTAGTTCCTCCTCACTGATGATGTTGTCTGTTTCGTCAGGCAACGTATTTCCTTAGCTAGCTCAAGCTTTGACCTTTTTTTTGCCCCTCGGTCAAACCTACGTGCCAGGGAGAGGAAAATCCCCCTGCTGCCGTAGCCCAAACCCCTCACCACATCGCTGTCCCACACCAACCCCACCACCGCGTTGGAGGCCACGTAGATTGAGGGTGGTGGTTGATGTAGGGTGGGAAAAAAAAAGTATTATGATACAACAGGCAGAGCCCACTCGTTTATTTCGATGGTGATGTATGAAAGGTAGTGTGTATAATGTATGGTATACATTGTATGAATGGTAGTGTGTATAATGTATGGTATACATTGTATGAAAGGGAGTGTGTATAATGTATGGTATACATCATCTTTAGCGTGATACATTATCCTGAAGCCATGGTGTTCTGACCCTGGGTTAAAGTGTGATATCTGTTGGTGTGTGTGTGTGTGTGTGTGTGTGTGTGTGTGTGTGTGTGTGTGTGTGTGTGTGTGTGTGTGTGTGTGTGTGTTTGTGTGTGACGTAAGATGCTTCTGGTTATTAGTCGACCATTGGGGTATGGATTCCCAGGAATGACCTGACCTGACCTGACCTGACCTGACAAGGTCATGACGTGGGGTGTGTGTGTGGGGGAGGGTTTGTTTTTCGTAATGCAGGTGTAAATTGGGTAATTCCTGCCACTCTGCTGATCCCTAATGTGACCAGCACTGAATCTGTCTGTCTGTCTCTCTCTCTCTCTCTCTCTCTCTCTCTCTCTCTCTCTCTCTCTCTCTCTCTCTCTCTCTCTCTCTCTCTCTCTCTCTCTCTCACTGTATCTGCATATCCCTCTATAATTATGTATCTATCTATCTATCTATCTATCTATATATCTATCTATATATATATATATATATATATATATATATATATATATATATATATATATATATATATATATATATATGTATATATATATGTGTGTGTGTGTGTGTGTGTGTGTGTGTGTGTGTGTGTGTGTGTGTGTGTGTGTGTGTGTAAAGGCCGATGAAACGATGGAAAAGAAAAAATGGCGATTGCGTGAAAGGTAGAGAGAAGGAAGAGATGTTAAAGAGGTAGGGGGAGGGAGGGAGGGAGAAACGAAGACAGGGACAACGAAAGTCGAAAGTACTGAGGCAGAGCGGGAGATGTTGAGACTTCTAGGCGAAGACGGATAAGAAAGAAAGAAAGATAGAAAGAAAAGAAAGATAAGACAGGAAGGAAGATAAGAGATAATAACTTTGAGAAAGGGAGTTGGAAGGGGGCGGGTGAGGGATAGCTGTAGATGTGATCAAGAATAAGAGACGGATGGATCTCAGGAGACAAACAAAGAGGGTTTTTGTGTGCAATGAACGAGGAAGGGGTACTTAGAGAGAGAGAGAGAGAGAGAGAGAGAGAGAGAGAGAGAGAGAGAGAGAGAGAGAGAGAGAGAGAGAGAGAGAGAGAGAGAGAGAGTCTTTGGTTCACAGTGGCAAATTAACAGGAGCCGGTGTCAATTCGTATGAATACCACTGAGATAAGGATTCTGTCGGGATTAAACGCCTGAAATTGTTTAATAACAAAATGGGGTGGTGGCAATCAAGAAAGAAAAAATGTTAAGAGATACAATATAAGAAATGGTTAAGGTATTACACTCTACACTTATGAGCAAGGAGGGGAACACGAGATGTGTTAAAACTCGCGGAGAGACGAACTCACAGGGTTGGAAAACTATCACCCTTGGCTTTTTTTTTTGTTTTTCGTTTTCCCTCGGGGTGTGTTCTTTAATATGGAAGAGAGCCTAGGGGGAGATTAATTGCTTTTAGACAGAAATACTCCAGTACTGTGGAGGAGGAGGAGGAGGAGGAGGGGGGACTCAGTGTGTGTGTGTGTGTGTGTGTGTGTGTGTGTGTGTGTGTGTGTGTGTGTGTGTGTGTCCTCACGATCATGGCGTAAAAGGTAGGGTAACAGAGCACGTGAGCATGGTTGCCGTGAGGGCACACACACACAACATGTTTGAACTTCCCCCTTAGAGAAGGGCAACCGCGCGCGCGTGTGCGCGTTTTTTTTTTTTTTTTTTTTTTTTGCATTTGTCTCGTTCCGTCCTCGGTGCGAGATTGCATTGCCGGGGCGGGAGAGCGATGCCTACAGATGGGTTGATGTTATCAGAGAGAGAGAGAGAGAGAGAGAGAGAGAGAGAGAGAGAGAGAGAGAGAGAGAGAGAGAGGTTTACATATACATAGACCCAAGGGCCACGCGAGATGGTCCGGCCTTAACACTACTTAAAGAATTCTAAAAGAAAAAATAAAGATGATAAAGTGCAGGTCTCTTTAAAATAAGTAGAAGAACAGGAGAGCAATGCAAAGGTTCTCTCTCTCTCTCTCTCTCTCTCTCTCTCTCTCTCTCTCTCTCTCTCTCTCTCTCTCTCTCTCTCTCTCTCTCTCTCTTCTGTCTTTCCACCCTCAGGCAAAACGCCGGACGAAAAAAGTTAGAAAAAAATACCTTGCAGGAGTAATATGCCTGAAGGGATTTTTTTTTTCTTAACTGGAAAGTCATAAGATACAATGAACACGAATATGTCATGCGTCTCACATTTTTTTTTCTTAGTTATAGAGACAGTAGAAAGATAAAAAAAAAAAGAATTGAGCTCTCCAGCCTCTCATCTTATCATGTCTATACTTTTACTGATGTTGAAGAATGATACAATGATCCTTGCTCACTCCCTCAGAGCAGGTGACATGGGTTAAATGAAAATCAATCAACCCTTGAGGTTGGCAAGTGCTGATTAAGCCTAATTTTTGAAGACATTAAGGACGTTGCGCTGAGCACCAGTTTCTGTGGGTTTATTCCACGCATCAATAATGTCGCTGGTCGAGAAATATTTCGCACGGACTCTTTAGATGAGAAATATGCTAAGTGGCAAGCAGGGGAAGCAGAGGATAACGAGGAATATTGGAGAGAAATATTGCTAGCGAGGGATAACAAGGGAAACAGCTGAAGGATTGACGGGGTTATGAAAATTCGGCTCAGACCACAAGACACATACGTTAAGACCTGTACATTCTCGTATCTATATATATAAAACAGGCGTCCCCATTATGAATAACAAATGAATAACAGGACAAGATTCTCCTATGGTAATGATTCGGATTATTTGAAGTTAAAAGAGATATTAGAAAGTGTAAAGTTACCAACATTTATTTTTTCGTAAAGAGTTTGGATGGAATTATACATGAACTTCTAGAAGGCATTTGTGAAAGCACTGATGACAGGTGATAGTATTTGGTTATCTATACACCACTAGTATATGAGGAATACAGTTTAGATTATACATAGATATACATAGAGTTAAGTGATAGATTTTTTTTTCACACATTTATGAATGTGTATGTGTTTTGATAGCTTTATATTTATATATATATATATATATATATATATATATATATATATATATATATATATATATATATATATATATATATATATACACAACTTTTTAAACTGTTCTATGGCCTCTGTTTGCTCTACCTCCGCACCTTTCAAAGAAGTCCTGTTTCTTACATAATACCCTAGTGTAAACTCAAAAGTATTGTGATCAGCTTTCCCCTTACTCTTCTCTGTTGTGGTGTAAACCAAAAATTTATTATGGCTTCCAACCCGAACTGCAAATCAGTATTCATATTGGTCCCATCTGTGAAGCTCTTCTCTGGGTTTTGTCAATATTCGCCAGCAGACAGTTCGTTCACAGATGGCCCTAAATGGACACAGGTTAGAGACGATGTAGACCAAAGTCCCTTTTCCACATGGGGTTACCTAGAGCAGCGTATGTGCTGCAGGATGATATACGAAGTATAAAAGGCTATTCTCGTCCACGTCTACCATCAGCCTTTCATTAAGAAAAAATGTATACGCATCAGCATTTTTAGATAATATACCCTTCGAAAAAAAATGTTACCTGCATAATACTTGCATCTTATGACTGTATAATACTTATACTTTATGGCCATTATCGGGAAATAGAAGTAAAGTTTAACGCCCGATTTTTTTTCTTAGCTTTCTTTTTTCCCCCTAAAGAGAAATGATGTGCACAATATCAGGAAACTTCAGTATATGATTTGATTTTGGTAGAATCTGTCTAATATACTTGCCATTGTAGACCCCCTCAGAGTACTACAGTACCTATTAGATATGAATAATTTGAAATAAAAGAGTATCTTCACTTTTTTAAGATTCTTTATTGGGATCACACCATTCCACGCCGTTTTTAGAGATGATACATGTAGGGAGGGAGTGTTCAGGCAGTGGTGAGTGAGTGAGTGGGCGGGTGGGTAGGTGGGAGGGAGCGACCCTACCACTCCTTACAAAACAGTGGTCTGGAGCAGCTGAGTGAGCGAGTTAGTGGGTAGGTGGGAGGGAGCGACCCTACCGCTCTTACAAAACAGTGGTCTGGAGCAGCTGAGCGAGTGTGTGGGTGGATGGGAGGGAGGGAGCGACCCTACCACTTCTTACAAACAGTGGTCTGGACCAGCTGAGTGAGTGTGTGGGTGACGGTGTGGTAGAGGGAAGAGAAACTGGTCACGGTAGTGATGGCCGTGAACGCCACGGTGTGGACGACGTGTTCGACCTCCTCCACGTCCACCGCGACCACGACCGTCGAGTACACCAGGTCGACGACCGTCTTGGTGACGTCCACGACGTCCGTGCGGTACACAACGACCTCGGCGACCTTCGTCTTGTACTTGGCCTCGACTTTCGTGACGGTGGTGTCGCTGGTGGCGGTGCGGGTGACGATGTCCACGGCCGTGTGGCAGACGGTGGTGGTGACGGTGTGGACGTAGGGGACGGGCAGTGCGGCCGTGGTCTCCACGACGTGGACGTCGGTGACGCGGAGTTGCTGCGGGGCGGCCGTGACGGTCTCGTAGACGTAGTGGCGGTAGGGCATCACGCTGGTCAGGTACGTCGTCGAGAGGCTGAGCCTCGGCAGAGCGACGTTGGTGTTGACGACGGCGATGTCCCTGGCGTGCAGGAACACGTCCGTGTACGTCACCTGGTGGGAGACCGGGCACGTCGTGGGTAGCGGCGCGTAGTGGCCGCCGGCGGCCACCCTAAAGGCGGCAGCCAGGAGTAAAGCCAAGGGCATCGCGGACATGGCGAAGGCGACGCGTCGGATCGAGCTAGGAAGGCGGCGATGGAAATGTCGCTGCGGCGCCTCGCTCACGGCCTTTTTATCCACGAGAGAGGGAGGGCGGGAGGGATAGAGGTATACCTCCCCCCCCCCCCGTAGTTACACACATACAAACCCCCTCCTTCCCCCCCTTTATCCCCTAACTGGCCAATGAAGGGGGGGGGGGGGAAGGTTATCAGGTGGTGGTTGGGAGACGGTCGGATTACGCTACCTTGGTCAGGTCGGGCGCGCGGCAGAGGTGGGGTGGCGAGGTGTGACCAGCCCACGTCATGGTACTAATTGAACGGAATTTCCCCACAGCCAGCCCCAGCCCCTCCTCACCTCACATCTCCAGTTTATTGAGGTGTTACATGACTGCACGAGATTCTAAAACTTTGTCTAAGATTTTCCATCCTATAACGTTACGTAATTCATCGGTAACCACTGCACAACACGGTCTGTAGGGGAAGGGAGGGGTTGGATGGGGGGTTTCGAACCCTTCCCTGTGGAGGAGAGTATGTGTATTCACGTGATCGGACGCCTCTACCACGATAGCCAACAGACTCGCCACCAACGGTGAAACTGGCGCCCCGCCCCGCCCCGCCCTCCGTTTACACCTGCCGGTCAACGGCGGTAAGATCCCGTTGCTTCTGTTTGTAAGACGAAGGACAGTTTGATTGCTTCTGATCGAGCTGCTCTTAATTACAGATAATTAAGCTCTTAATTGCAGATAATTAGCCGGGAGAGTGATTAGGTACGGAGAGTTCCCGTTGCTTCTGTTTGTAAGACGAAGGACAGTTTGATTGCTTCTGATCGTACAGTTCTTAATTACAGATGATTAAGCTCTTAATTGCAGATAATTAGCCGGGAGAGTGATTAGGTACGTTGTTATCTTCTTTGTGTCGTATGCAGTCATTTGCATTAACATTCTGTGGGAGTTAAGGAGTACTTTGTTGGGGTATTGGGGCCCAGGCCCAGCCCCCACGGGGTTATGAGTGTGTTGGGATACTGGGATCCAGGGTCTCCCAAACGGGATTGGGGAGTGTGTTGGGATACTGGGATCCAGGGTGCCCCAAACGGGGTTAGGGAGTGTGTTGGGATACTGGGATCCACAGTCCCATGGGTTTGGTACTGGGATCCAAGGTCCCCACAGGCCTGGTACTTGTGTTGGGATACTTAGACCCAGGGACCTCATGGGATTAGGGAATGTGCTGGGATACTGGGATCCAGGGTCCTCCACGGGGTTGGTGCTTGTGTTGGGATATTGGGATCCACGGTCCCCACGAGACCGACACTTGTTTTGGGATACTAGGATCCAGGGACCTCTTGGGATTGGGCATTGTGCTGGGATACTTGTAGCCACAGTCCCAAGGGGTTGGGGCTGTGCTGGGATAGTGGGAGCCACAATCCCCACCGGTTTAGGACGGTGCTGGGATAGTGGGAGCCATAGTCCCTATAGGGTTTGGGACTGTGCTGGTATACTGGGATCCAGGGTCTCTCTCTCTCTCTCTCTCTCTCTCTCTCTCTCTCTCTCTCTCTCTCTCTCTCTCTCTCTCTCTCTCTCTCTCTCTCTCTCTCTCGCCACACGGTGGATTATATTTACGTCAGATTACCCGACACAGGACCAGGCCAGGTGTTTCACCCCTCCTCCCTCCCTCCGCCCCTCCCACTCGCCGATCCAGCCATTTCCCTCTCCCTCCCGCTACATGTGGAGGACCCCGACGTCTTCGCTCCCTAGGAAGACGTGAAGCCGATACGTGAAGATTTACGTCGCAGGCATCCTCCTCAATTCATGACGTTCTCATGTATTACTTTTTTTTTTTTTTCTCTTTTTAAAATCAAAACAAAACGAAAACTTCTGAGGCGATGTCTTGTTCGAGATGGCCAATGCCACTGACGATTTCTGGGGGAGGAGGGTTGGGTATGGCGGGTGTTTGTTAATGCCGGGGGAAAACTCCCGACCTCACGTACTTATGATGACCTCTTGCGACACGGTGGTGGAGGTCAGTCAGACTTTGACCTCACGTGAGGTCCTGACGCCGGCGGCCCGATTTCCCTCCACCCCCTCCGAGCATGGGGGGGTCAACAATTGATGTGTGTGTGAGCGAATAACTTGGAGATGGAGAGCAATATATGTCGTAACCCTTCGTCTCTCGTTGAATGTGTGGCTCAGTTCCACAATCTTGTATGTGTCGTTTTTCAGTGCTTTTTTTTTTTTCTCTTACTCCCCCAGTCTGCTGGGTCGTGTTGGATTATGCCAATGGTATGAGAAATAACATGATGTTGCGTTTAATGTGGCGCGACAGACGAATATTCTGGCGAATCTTCACGTCTGATGCCATTGTCCTCAGGTGAAGATCGCTTTCAATATTGGGAATATCTTGGTGATTATAGATTCTCTAATTGAACATGTGTCTGCTTCGTGTTTTACATGAGGCCAGAACATGGTCTGTCATGCTTGTATGTACACACACACACACACACACACACACACACACACACACACACGGGGCATATGGGGGAGATGGGAGGTCACGGGAGGTGACCTGAGTTCATTGTGACCTCACCTCCGCTCCCTCCTTCACCTTACCCAATATATATACCTCAGGTGCACCACTCCTGCCCTCAGTCACCCCGGTTCCCTTACCAGAGGCGTGTCGCTGCTCAGAGGACTCTGCCAGCATGTACTACTACAGGGTCCTTCTCACGTGGTGCCTGCTTCGTGTGGTTCTTACCCACGGTGGTCATCTCCCTGCTGCCCACGATGTTCATCTCCCTGCTGCCTACGATGTTCATCTCCCTGCTGCCCACGATGTTCATCTCCCTGCTGCCCACGATGTTCATCTCCCTGCTGCCTACGATGTTCATCTCCCTGCTGCCCACGATGTTCATCTCCCTGCTGCCCACGATGTTCATCTCCCTGCTGCCCACGATGTTCATCTCCCTGCTGCCCACGATGTTCATCTCCCTGCTGCCCACGATGTTCATCTCCCTGCTGCCCACGATGTTCATCTCCCTGCTGCCCACGATGTTCATCTCCCTGCTGCCCACGATGTTCATCTCCCTTCTGCCCACGATGTTCATCTCCCTACTGCCCATGATGTTCATCTCCCTGCTGCCCATGATGTTCATCTCCCTGCTGCCCATGATGTTCATCTCCCTGCTGCCCATGATGTTCATCTCCCTGCTGCCCACGATGTTCATCTCCCTGCTCCCGACGATGTTCATCTCGTCGCTTCCCATGATGCTCATCTCCCTCTCCCTCACCAGCTGCCATGCACACCAGGCCTCAACATCGTCACCGTCACCCGCACCTCCGTCCTGCCTGTTGACGAGACTGTGACGGCCGTCACCCTGGGCTACAACTACCGCGACATCCCCGTCACCCACATCGTCCTGCAGCCGTCCACCGAGTACGCGACGGGCTACGTGACGCTGCTGCCGGAGCCCGAGACTCACACCGAGATCAATTACGTCACGTCGACCTTCTACCTCCCGAGCTCTGAGGTCGTCACGGCCACGGCCGTCGTGACGGAGAACTGCCGCGTGCTGGCGACGGAGGTGGTCGTGGAGGAGCACGTCGTCGCCGAGAAGGTCGTCAAACACGAGACCGTCACGAAGACGGAGACCAAGTACGTGGACAAGACCCTGCCCAGGACCCACCTCTGCACGAAGACCAAGTACGCCTACGTCACCAAGACGGAGAAGGTGCCGCACTACGTGACCCACACCGAGTACGTGACCCTCACGACCCTCCTGACGGAGACCTACTCGAAGCACTGGATCAAGGAGGTGACGGCGACGGTCACGGCCGTCGACTACGAAGTGGTCAACAAGTGCAAGAAGGTGATTCTCAAGCCGGATAAGGTCAAGGGAGGTCACCACCTGGAGAAGTTCGACAAGATCAAGGATTACTTCCAAGGCAAGTTGCAGGACAAGCTGGCGAAGCTCTACGCCAAGGGGGCGGAAGAGTACGACAAGCTGGTGTCCAAGAGTGTGGCGGTGTCGTCAGCCGTCCAGAAAGCCGTGGACAAGCTCGTTGACAAGAGTGCGGTGGCTTCGTCGGACGCACACAAAGCGGTGGACAAGCTGGTCCGTAAAGGCGTGAAGGCTTCGTCGGACGCCCACAAGGCCGTGGACAAACTGCTCCTCAAAGGGCTAGCCGCCTCCTCATCTCTCCACGAGAGCATTGACAAGGGCGCCAAGGGGGTGGTCGACCACCTGTCCAAAGGGGTGTTCAAGAAGGGCGTCTCCGTGGCGGCGGTGGAGACCCCCGACTACCATGGGGAGATCGGTTCACTGGGGTCTTATGATGGGGGTGTCGTCCACGCCTCCATTGGGGCATCCCAGTACCCTCATGGGGAGATAGAAATACCCGCCGTCTCCTACGAGGCGGGTCTGACTGTCCAGCCTCCTGTGTCGGACACGCACGCTACTTACTGGTAAATTCTTCTTAGTGTCGGAAAAAAAAATTTGTACCTCGGTAAAGATAATAGTGTTGTTCACACTATTAGGATGAAATTGATAAAATAAAGACTTTGTCTTAGATGTTCTGTTCTTTACTCCCTTGTACACTGCTTACTCACATTACCATACGACTCTTTATTGATGAATGTAGAAAGGAAAATATGATATAATGGTTTTTAAACTATTGGAAAAGATTGACACATACTGACTATATTTTTGAGCCAGATACACTTATTAATGAGAGTACTTGTAGTGATTGTACTATTTGGTGCATATGCTTCCCATGTTCTCTTAACTAGAATTCTTTAGATAATTGGAAGCTAATGTCGAGTAATGGCCAATTGCATTCCTAATGGTTTACGTTAACTGCTGTTCAGGCACAAGCCAGATAAAATAAATACAGGTAGAATCAGTGCAACATAAACACTTTATGATGTCCACAGTGGCTGATATATATATATATATATATATATATATATATATATATATATATATATATATATATATATATATATATATATATTATATATTTTTTTTTTTTTCTTCTTGCGTTAGCGAGATAGCATTAAGACCAGAGTACTGAGCCTTAGAGGGAATATCCTCACTTGGCCCCCTTCTCTGTTCCTTCTTTTGGAAAAATTTCCAGCCCCCCGCTCCCTCCCCCTTTTAGTCGCTTTCTTCGACACTCAGGGAATACCCGGGAAGTGTTCTTTCTCCCCTACCCCTAGGACAATCGCATGTGTACCAAATGGCGTACTAGCTTCGTCTCTTCGACGAATATCAACTGACTTATATTTCTCTCTTCTGTCTCCCCTGATGTGATTATTTCACGATAGTGCACTTGTGAACTTGTCGTGTTTCATTTTCCCCATATATATATATATATATATATATATATATATATATATATATATATATATATATATATATATATATATATATATATATATATATATATATATAAAATGGTACCCCATTATTCAGTGACAGCTCTAACGACCCAGGTCATGGAGGAGATGTCGGTTCACGTCTGCCACAATCTATTGCCCCGCCTCACCTCACAGTATGACGTGACCCGTTATGAGGCTTCCCTCACCTGCTGGGCATCATCACCATGTCTGGGCGAGCGCTTGTAGCTCCCCCATGCATGGGGAGCGCAGTGTCCGCTGTCTACTCTCAGTACCTAACATCGCGTACTCCATCAAGCCCCGAGCTCAGTGCCCACCACGACTCACTTAACTGCCATGTACGAATTCCCAATTTTTTTTTTTTTGTTTCACAGCCTTGGACCGCGCGCACTTGCATGTGGTGTTTGTCTTTCGGTTTTCTATAACCTTGATAGCGAAGGTGTTTGCGTCCGCTGCTCATGTGGTAACGATCGATAATGATGATGAGGGGAATGATGATTGATGAATGATAATGGGATTGGTAATGATAACGGTAATAGATGATTTACATCGGGAGGTTTAAGATAAAGACACACACACACACACACACACACACACACACACACACACACACACACACACACACACACAGATGCAGATACAGACAGACAGACAGACAGACAGACAGACAGACAGACAGACAGACAGACAGACAGACAGACACACACACACACACACACACACACACACACACACGCAGACGCAGACGCAGACGCAGACACAGATACAGACAGATAGACAGACAGACAGACAGACAGACAGAGAAAGACACACACACACACACACACACACACACACACACACACACACACACACACACACACACAGATGCAGATACAGACAGACAGACAGACAGACCGACAGACAGACAGACAGACAGACAGACACACACACACACACACACACACACACACACACACACACACACACACACAGACGCAGACGCAGACGCAGACACAGATACAGACAGATAGACAGACAGACAGACAGACAGACAGAGAAAGACACACACACACACACACACACACACACTGTGTAATGAGGGATTTAACCCAGGATAATCTCTTCACATTAAAGACGCAGAGAGGCGTTCACCACAAGATGAGAATATATAAGTTATCCAAACTATGTTTCACGAAACATAGTTCCTGACGTCATCGTTACGTAACCGCCGTCACACATACACCAGCTTGGGGGGGGGGGGGTGGACTGATTGGGACAAGCTGTTGGGATAAGGTCCAAGTATTACGTAATGGAAACTCATCTCTCCTTAAAGGTCGTTAACCTGGAGATCTGCGCGTAGTTTTCATCGCGATGATGGGTACCAAACTGCGTGATTCACATGGTGAATTATCATCTCAGTTGACCTACATGGTAGATTATCATCTCCAGTAACTCACATGGTAATTATCATCTCCAATAATCCACATGATGATAATCATCTCCAGTAACCCACATAGTGATTATCATCTCCATTAATTCACATGGTGATTATCATCACCATAATCCACATAATAATTATCATCACCATAAACCTACATGATAATTATCATCTCCAAAACACTCATGGTGATTATCATCTCCATAACCCACATGATGATTATCATCTCCAAAACACTCATGGTGATTATCATCTCCATAAACTACATGATAATCGTCATCTCCCTAACCCACATGATAATCATCTAGTCCATAGGAAGATAACGATTAACGATGAACGATAATCCTTAACTCCATAACAACATGATAGTAATCAACTCCACACCTACATGACGATTATCAACATCATAAAACCAGACGGTCCTGCAGGCATATAGAAAACGAGGAGGTGATTATTTTCCTGGTTGATCAGTCGGTATTAATCGCTCCTAGAATCGAACAACCAAACTACCAGACGGCAGTAAACGACCAAATGGTTTGGTCAGATGGTGATTACCATTTACAAGTGACGAACCACGCCCGTTACAGCTGAATCACCTCATTATTTGCAGAGACCAATGTATATATATATATATATATATATATATATATATATATATATATATATATATATATATATATATATAACATATAACATAAGCTGCTGATTTACGACTTGGCTTGTGTGTGTGTGTGTGTGTGTGTGTGTGTGTGTGTGTGTGTGTTGGAGGAGGAGGAGGTGGAGTGTATAGGGCATGTATCGGCTGCCCAGCTGCTGACTAGGTCAAGCATGGGCCGTCAGCCAACAAGCCTTGGGAGAGAGGCACGTGATGGTGTACCCCCCACCCCCCACCTCCGCTACCACCCCCACCCCCCACCCCCCCACCCACCGCCCCCACCAATCATCACACGTGCGTGCGGGGCTGGTTGCACAGATGGACCCCCGATACTGCAGCCAAAGTTAGATCCAGATGTGAGCATAGTTGGGAAGACGAAGCTGTATCGAATTTAAGAGGTAGATAAAGTTGACAACAGATCCTATCTGTCATGTATATATATATATATATATATATATATATATATATATATATATATATATATATATATATATATATATATATATTTTTTTTTTTTTTTTTTTTTTTTTTATACTTTGTCGCTGTCTCCCGCGTTTGCGAGGTAGCGCAAGGAAACAGACGAAAGAAATGGCCCAACCCCCCCCCCCATACACATGTACATACACACGTCCACACACGCAAATATACATACCTACACAGCTTTCCATGGTTTACCCCAGACGCTTCACATGCCTTGATTCAATCCACTGACAGCACGTCAACCCCTGTATACCACATGACTCCAATTCACTCTATTCCTTGCCCTCCTTTCACCCTCCTGCATGTTCAGGCCCCGATCACACAAAATCTTTTTCACTCCATCTTTCCACCTCCAATTTGGTCTCCCTCTTCTCGTTCCCTCCACCTCCGACACATATATCCTCTTGGTCAATCTCTCCTCACTCATTCTCTCCATGTGCCCAAACCATTTCAAAACACCCTCTTCTGCTCTCTCAACCACGCTCTTTTTATTTCCACACATCTCTCTTACCCTTACGTTACTTACTCGATCAAACCACCTCACACCACACATTGTCCTCAAACATCTCATTTCCAGCACATCCATCCTCCTGCGCACATCTCTATCCATAGCCCACGCCTCGCAACCATACAACATTGTTGGAACCACTATTCCCTCAAACATACCCATTTTCGCTTTCCGAGATAATGTTCTCGACTTCCACACATTTTTCAAGGCTCCCAAAATTTTCGCCCCCTCCCCCACCCTATGATCCACTTCCGCTTCCATGGTTCCATCCGCTGACAGATCCACTCCCAGATATCTAAAACACTTCACTTCCTCCAGTTTTTCTCCATTCAAACTCACCTCCCAATTGACTTGACCCTCACCCCTACTGTACCTAATAACCTTGCTCTTATTCACATTTACTCTCAACTTTCTTCTTCCACACACTTTACCAAACTCAGTCACCAGCTTCTGCAGTTTCTCACATGAATCAGCCACCAGCGCTGTATCATCAGCGAACAACAACTGACTCACTTCCCAAGCTCTCTCATCCCCAACAGACTTCATACTTGCCCCTCTTTCCAGGACTCTTGCATTTACCTCCCTTACAACCCCATCCATAAACAAATTAAACAACCATGGAGACATCACACACCCCTGCCGCAAACCTACATTCACTGAGAACCAATCACTTTCCTCTCTTCCTACACGTACACATGCCTTACATCCTCGATAAAAACTTTTCACTGCTTCTAACAACTTGCCTCCCACACCATATATTCTTAATACCTTCCACAGAGCATCTCTATCAACTCTATCATATGCCTTCTCCAGATCCATAAATGCTACATACAAATCCATTTGCTTTTCTAAGTATTTCTCACATACATTCTTCAAATATATATGTATATATATATGTATATTCCTAAGAGTCCATGGGGAAAATGAAACACGATAAGTTCCCAAGTGCACTTTTCGTGTAATAATCACACCATCAGGGGAGACACAAGAGAGGAATATAACAGTCAGTTGATATACATCGAAGAGACGAAGCTAGGACGCCATTTGGTAAACATGTGATTGTCCAAAACATATATATATATATATATATATATATATATATATATATATATATATATATATATATATATATATATATATATATATATATATATATTTAAGCCTCTGATTACTGTCCACACTTGCGGCTACATCTGTCAGTTCATTTTATCCGTCTCCCATTCTCGTACCAGAAAAATGATGCTTTAATTTTTTTTTTAAACTAGTTTTGGGCTTAATTTTCATGTTATGGACTGAAGTTGTTCTATACCTGCGTCTTTCGTAGAACTGTTTACTGTCTGGCGTCATCAGTGTGGTTTCGTGTGTGTGTGTGTGTGTGTGTGTGTGTGTGTGTGTGTGTGTGTGTGCTGTACTGATATATTACACTAAAGGCGTAACCACAAGCACGGGGAGTTCGGTAACGTCCCTCTAATTATAATACGTCTTTGGCATGGCTGCAGACACGACTGATATATTGATGGGATCCGTCTCTCTCTCTCTCTCTCTCTCTCTCTCTCTCTCTCTCTCTCTCTGCCAAGGAGGAGTCAGGAGCCACGGTTCAGGTGAGGCAATCCATCCCCGCGTGTGCGTGTCACGTGATGATGGCCGTCTCCTGACCACTGAGGGGTAGATGGTGTATTTATGATGTCAAACTCCTGACCACTGAGGGATATATGGTGTATTTATGATGACAAACCCCTGACCACTGAGGGATAGATGGGGTATTTATGATGACAAACCCCTGACCACTGAGGGATAGATGGTGTATTTGTGATGGCATACTCCTGACCACTGAGGGATAGATGGTGTATTTGTGATGGCAAACTCCTGACCACTGAGGGATAGATGGTGTATTTATGATGTCAAACTCCTGACCACTGAGGGATAGATGGTGTATTTGTGATGGCAAACTCCTGACCACTGAGGGATAGATGGTGTATTTATGATGTCAAACTCCTGACCACTGAGGGATAGATGGTGTATTTATGATGTCAAACTCCTGACCACTGAGGGATAGATGGTGTATTTATGATGTCAAACTCCTGACCACTGAGGGATAGATGGTGTATTTATGATGTCAAACTCCTGACCACTGAGGGATAGATGGGGTATTTATGATGACAAACTCCTGACCACTGAGGGATAGATGGGGTATTTATGATGGCAAACCCCTGACCACTGAGGGATAGATGGTGTATTTGTGATGGCATACTCCTGACCACTGAGGGATAGATGGTGTATTTGTGATGGCATACTCCTGACCACTGAGGGATAGATGGTGTATTTGTGATGGCATACTCCTGACCACTGAGGGATAGATGGTGTATTTGTGATGGCAAACTCCTGACCACTGAGGGATAGATGGAGTATTTGTGATGGCATACTCCTGACCACTGAGGGATAGATGGGGTGTTTGTGATGGCAAACTCCTGACCACTGAGGGATAGATGGAGTATTTGTGATGGCAAACTCCTGACCACTGAGGGATAGATGGTGTATTTATGATGTCAAACTCCTGACCACTGAGGGATAGATGGATAATTTGCTATCTGCCAGGCTCGGACATCATGGCCGACCTTGAAATTCCCTTAACGTGAGTGTTGGGCCTGGTTTGACTGTAGGGCATATTGATATTAATCCTCGTTATATCTATTTTTTGATAGTAAATGATACGTATATGTGATTGGTTCAATTAAGCTGTGAGTTATGGAGTGTCCCCTTGGACGTTGGGTGAACCATTTCCCAGTTTGATCATTCATTTAATGATTCGTGCTTTTCGAGCGGTCATTGTCTATTTGTCTATTGCCATTAACTCATTTGCCATTTCCCATGGGAGGAGGGTGGTGGGGGTGGGTGACGGAGGTCTACGTACGTACATGCATACAATACAACCACGACGCCCCTTTTATTGGGGTCGTGTGTACCCCATCTGCTGCAGGGGGTTAGAGAGGAGATCTGCTGCTCCTAGTGTATATATATATATGTATGTATGACTGGGGAAAAAACAATTCATATTCCAGGATGAGATACGATCCTCATCATACATTTTTATGGAAGGGATATGAGCCACATTGGTGGGAGGAGGAAGGGAGGAAGGGGGATAGATGAATGATGATGGCTTATCTCTCTTTCTGGCTCTCTTGGCTCTCACGAGATGATGCTGTTGGCTGAGACAAAAGAAATGAAAAATCTCTAGTAATGAGAGACGTGAGGATGACCAGAACTGATGGGAGAGAACATCTCTCTGGTCAAGAACACTCGACACTGTTAGCCAGAACTGATGGGAGTGAACATCTCTCTGGGTCAAGAACACCCGACACTTGTTAGCTAAGGTCGACTAGTCATTAGAGAGGTTGTTGCAGTTGAGCTCCGAGGTCACCACAGACATCAGGAATAGTTGAAGGTCTTTGGATAACTGTGTTGGTGATGAGACACAGCTTCTCTTTAAGTAGATATTGTCTCCCTCAACACAGACATTGTAATGGGTGAGCCCACTGCCTTCGAAGCAGAGTCTCGGGGGTCTCCTTGGTATATCAGATTCATATCTGGAATCGAAGATGTAATGGAGAAGGAGTGCCAAAATGGTTCCTCTTTCACGCAGAAGCTGGTATTGACTGGAGAGACGATGGCCAAAGAAAAAAAACAAAAAAACACACACACTTGGCTCTCACGAACGGTGAAACTGTTCCAGTTATGTTGCTCTTAAGCCAGCGTTTTGAGGTGTGTGTGTGTGTGTGTGTGTGTGTGTGTGTGTGTGTGTGTGTATGTGTGTGTGTCCTCTGCAAGAACCCCTTCCTCTCCACGAAGACTCGCCACTACTGCGTGGCA